>NC_060126.1:276732077-277035107 GCF_021461395.2 Schistocerca americana | reverse complement strand
CATTCGATTTGTAATTTCATCAGGCTCTGGGATCTGTCATCAGAAGTTAAGTGAACTGATTTGTAACACATTTCTTTTTATGAACTGGACCTAACGGTCGACTTTGGCTCTCGAAAGTGAGCATGAATTGTTTTGGAGAAGACTATAATCCACATCCTTTGGCTCTCATTTCAGTACTATTACAACAATTTAGTTTCTTGTACGTACATATACTTGTTTATTTGAGTCTATGACTCTTATTTATGTAGTTTTGTAATCTTCACTGTCCTTAATTTCTGTCAGTAGCTTGATAATACTCCCAGTGATTATGTAGGAGTCCAAGTTTAATTGTGCCTGCACGTGTGAGAGGAAACTGATATCTGGGTCATGATTAGGATTGGAAGCTGTAAAGCAAGTGCTCATCTTAACTCCAGCTACGAAAGAGCAGTGGACATTCACTAGGTGAACGGAAAACTAAATCAGAAACAAAGATTTGCTGAAGTCGACGCGAGCTAAAGCAACTGCCAAATCTGCGAATATAAACAGGAAATATGTACAGGGTTGTTATACAAGTACAAAGGATGCCGCTCTGCTGAAGGCTTCATCTGATAAACTGCAGTGTCACTAATGTTTTTCTTTGTTATTAATTAAAATCTCCATGAGGGATCGGGCTGTCGGTGCATGCCACTCTCCAGCCAAAGTGTTACGTGGTTTATGCTCTGTGGTTCATATAAAGACAAGTGAGGCGGTAGTTTAGTTTAGAACTGAATATAGATAAAAAATTTGCCGATTTTTGAACATTAACTGATGATTTGTACTAGAATTAAAACTCAATTAGCCTTTCTCCTCTCTCATTTCTTGTCCCAAGCCCATATTCTCCTGTAACCTTTTCTTCTCCCCCTACGGCTGCATTCTGCCCCGATGACTATTAGATTACCCTTTCAAGCCGGCCGGAGTGGCCATGCGGTTCTAGGCGCTACAGTCTGGAGCCGGCGACCGCTACGGTCGCAGGTTCGAATCCTGCCTCGGGTATGGATGTGTGTGATGTCCTTAGGTTAGTTTGGCTTAATTAGTTTTAAGTTGTAGGCGACTGATGACCTCAGAAGCTAAGTCGCATAGTGCTCAGAGCCATTTTACCCTTTCAATATCCTTATATACTTTCTCTATCTTTCAGCTTGCGGCGTCGGCACGTATTACCTGTACTATCGTTGTCGGTGTTGGTTTTGCTGTCGATTCTGATCAGAACAACCCTATCACTGAACTGCTCACAGTAACTCACCGCTCTGCCCTACCTTCCTATTCATAACGAATCCCACTTCCATTGTATCATTTTCTGCTGCTGTTGATATTACTCATCCGACCAGAAATCCTTGTCTTCTTTCCGTTTCACTTCACTGACCCCTACTATATCTAGATTGAGCCTTTGCATTTGCCTTTTCAGATTTTCTAGTTTCCCATCACGTTCAAGCTTCTGACATTCCACGGCCCGACTCGTAGAACGCTACCCTTTCGTTGGTTATTCAATCTTTTTCTCAAGGTCACCTCCCCCTTGGCAGACGCCCCCCCCCCTCCATGAGACCCAAACGGGGGACTATTCCCGAATCTTTTGCCAGTGGACAGACACCACCCGAAATTCGCAGATGTGAAATATATTATGTAAACTGAAGGTAGACGGAAGAAAAAGGAAAGGGAAGGAATTATGACGTCAGTTGCATCCGGACTTTGTGCTGAATCGGTGCCGACGAGCGAAAATGTGTAGCCGCTGATCCTACAGAAAGACCAGATGCAGCTGACATCAATAATTACTTCTATTTCCTTTAGTTTCTCCCAGCTCTATCTTCAGTTTACGTAGTATGAAAATGTACAAATGATTATTTGATTCATAAGACACTTCGTAATTCTGACATAGGGCTTGGCTGATGACATAACAGTGACGTCACAAGACACAAATATAAAAGAGGCTGCCTCAGTCATGTTCTGGCAGTACTGTACAGCCTCAGTGAGTAATGGCAGTAACGGGAGCAGCGCGTTCAGATGACGCTGGGCATCTTCCGTTCTGGTAATAGGTATGTTGGCAACATCCGATAATGCCTTTTTTTCCACTGCGTGAAAGTAAACAAGCATTTTGCAAAATTTTTGTTTGTTTTTTGACCATCCCTATAATCTCGAACATCAAATGAAACCTTGGGCAGAAGAAAGGAAGTATAAATTGAGCCGTGCTACGGCTCGCGTTGGTGCTGTTTGTAGGTTTCCCCCGTCTGTTGGAGGCCAGACAGTATCGTTTAGTTGGTATGATTGTGGTTGTTTGTCTTCTTCTCGTGTTGACTGGCGCCACTCTGTTTCGCAAGCGTTGCCTGTCCGCTAGTGGCAGCAGCGGCGGTTGTGGGTATGTAGCAGGTTACCCTATCTTTGGGGCGACGTCTTTGTCAGGTCGCGTGAGTGGGCCAGTTCAGTTGGGGACTCAGGAGGAGCCAGGTACGCGCAGTGCCAGAATACGCCGGGACCGCTGGCGGCACGCATGGACTGCCGGATGGAAGGGTTGTGGTCACGAGGGTGCACGACCTCGTCGTAAACCGGATCCAGCAAGCCTTAAGATGAGTGCATTTCAATCTGATTAGAGAAACCTCCACCATTGTGACATCTCGCGACTCTCCAGCGACTTGGGTTCGGTTGCTGCAACTCGTAGTGTCGCCGAGGCGAAGAGCAGCGAGTGGAGTGCTTTCTACTCTGGTGGTAGTGGTTCCTTTCTCGTCTCAGGCGCTCTAAACACAGTATTCTGGGGACGTAGTGCAGACCACCGGTTTCAGCTTTGGCGTATTGTTCCATCGTTGTATTTCGTTTATCGGACGTCAGGTGCTTCAGCAAGATTATCATTAGTCATTCGTTAAAAAAATGGTTCAAATGGCTCTGAGCACTATTGGACTTAACTTCTGAGGTCATCACTCGCCTAGAACTTAGAACTAATTAAACATAACTAACCTAAGGACATCACACACATCCATGCCCGAGGCAATATTCGAACCTGCGGCCGTAGCGGTCGCTCGGTTCCAAACTGTAGCGCCTAGAATCGCACGGCCACTCCGGCCGGCTAGTCATTCGTTAGACTGGCAGTAGTCTGAGTTACCTTCTTGTGAAGTGAATGCAACTCTTGGCTGCCAGTCTCGTCGCTCGTGAAAGTGTTTGTTGTCAGACATCCTCAGAGGTCGATTCCTGGAGCATCGTCTGTGACCCCTTGTATTACGAAGTTTACTATCATCTTATTTCACTCGTTTGGTGATCAGTTGCTTGTTTTTTTTTTTTTTAATTACCCTTTGCTATTGTATTTGCTGTTTTACAGCAGGTTTCTAAATTTTTTATATTATTGACGCTTCCGGCGTGTAAGGACTTCAGCCGAGATTGTGTTCATTTGGCTTAACATTCTAATTTGGTGTTTGTATTTACGCAGTAAGCCTTTAAAATCTTATTTGCAGCCTGGCGTCTGATGCCTTCTGCTGTGTTTGTGGCGATTTGCCTTTAATATTTGAATACCTGTAATTTGTAAGTTGCAGCGAGTTTTAAGCAATTCTTAATTTATTGCCATTCCTGGCGTGTAAGCCTTCTACCCAGATCACGGTGGCTTGTTTTTAAAACATTATCTGATGTGTGTGTATTTAATGGTGATTTGCTAAATTGTAGCTCACTGAAAACACTTATTTGCACAGCTGTTTATTCCTTCATTAATAACCTGAGGTATTTTATTTATTGTTGAGTCTGGAATTACTGGTTTAAAATAAATTGTGTGTAACTGTAAAAGGCAACCAATAGTAAATGACTATGGCCCCGTCCACAATCTTAACCGAATCGTGCCTTCTCTTGACTATCAGGTGTCATAAATATATGCAGGGCAGTTTTTCATTTAAGAATCTACTGGTGAGGGCAAGACTAAGACGCCTAAATACTAAATAGAGACATATCTTAACACGCCGGCAAGAATCCACCTAACAGCTGCCCCGAGTCGCTTGTTGACATTCCGTGCGTTGTGCCCGGCTGCCTGTAACTCGTTTTGAACATCGCCGAGCGAGGCGCCAGGCATCATTAGTTTGCGCGAAGGAGGGCTCTCCAGTCCGGACGCCTGCCTTATTTTTTCTGCAGAACTTTTACTTTTCGAAGGCGTAGAAAAACTTCCAGCGGCAAAGTTGGCTTCGGACGCGTGCGACCGAGAGCAGCCGTGTTTTTCTTTCGGCAGAGTTTTCGCGAGTTTGGGCCTCATTAACGAGCAGATCATTTCGAAGCTGTTCCGATCATTTGCTGGAAGACTAAAATAAATTGTAGAACTGCTGCAATATTTTTCTTTCTGCGACAAACTTTGATGAGGGGCCGTTTCGACTTCTCGGAAATCGCTCGTGCCCATGAGTGATAAAGTGGTTTCGAGCAGCTGTTCCCTTCAGCCCTCTAAATGATCCAATTACTTTCCTGGCACACCAGTGCTTCTCTAATTCTTGTATCGCTTTTCACTTCGCCCACAAACGATGTGTGTGTAGCGACAGTAAGATTTTTCTGTCCGTACACATTCTAAATGACAACCCCCTCGACAACGGGATGAACATGCCTGACAGCATTCAGTAATCGCCATCTGACATATAAAATATGACTGACAATTATGTCACTGAGCTAAGTAAACTGCACTTCGTTGACATACACGCAGAGACCATCTATTCAACGGGTATACTAAACCTTTGTGTCTTTAGGAGTGTTACTGTTTAGAGTGTACTACTATGGATAGTATGACGTAGTAAATCGTATCCTTTGCGCATCACTGTTTCTGTGGAGCTTTCGGAGCGGAGAGCGTATGTTTTTCGCCAGCGTCCAACAATGCACACACGCCAGCGGTCAAGCTCACGCGCTAGTTCGCGAGGTGGAAGTCATTTCTCGGGTTTTGACGTCATGGATTATGAGTCTGGAAGTTTTACGTCAAGGGTAAAGTGACAAATAATTCTGTTTATTCGCTGAAGCTGCGCTTAATTACCGTATTCAGTGGACGAACAATATCATCGTTCTAAGTCAGTAGCTTCCGTTGGCGTGACATATTTTCATGTAATAGAAAAAGAAGGCTGTGGACTGTTATGATGTGACATATTAATTCGGGAAAGCAGTACAATAATGGAAGACTTCAGTGTGAAAATACGAGCATAGTTAGATGTAGGAAGTGCGTTACTCTCACAAAATCAATAAATAAATAAAATGTTATGTGATTTTATCTCTTCAAAACAAAATTTTTCTACTTAAAATTTTGAGGAACTTTAATATTCGTAAAGTACTCAGCAAAGTTTTCCTATTAAGCAACACCGTCAAACTTAATTTGTAACAAGCATGTACTCATTGTTATCCATCTGCCAGCCATGTCGGACTGCCACAAATTCATAAACTGTAAACAAAGATAACTGGCAGGGTACAACTGGCTTTCAATCATCAACATAAACTTCGAGACGAGCTTAAATATTTATTAAATAACGAACTACAACGGCAAATGTGGGAATATATGCCTTAGGTAATGAAATATGATGTTTTATGAAATAAATAAAATAATTCTCAGACAGTTAGCAAGATTACGTCTTTTTGCATATTGCACATTAATTTTTACGACCCAGACGCATTTGGCCTTTTTGTCAAGGCGTCCTCAGTGGATGTCTTCGAAAATTATATGATCTTTTTGTTTTGGGTTTCTCGCTTTCAAACAGTCCATACAGTCCATGTAAATATTTCGTTGTAAAATGAAAAGGTACTGATAATAAAACGTGTAGTTCATTACTAGAAGTTCAAGCGGTTTTCCCCATGTGGAAAATATGCAGTTTTCCTTGTGTCGAAAGTCTGTTGAAAATCGCCCCTATTTCTTGCAGAATGACTGTAATTTCGTAACGTAAAGTTAATTAACCTGCCATTTTCAGTGAATAGTGATTTGTTTGTGTATGGGAGGCCAACTTTCCCGATGTTTTTAATATTACTTCATTTCTGTCTGTCTGTGTGCTTTTATGTAACTGAGTGTGTCAGCGTTTATAAATGAACAAATATCGGCTGCATGCAAATACGCGTTACTTCCCTAATCGCTACAATTTGTACACTGAAGCACCAAAGGAACTAGTATAGGCATGCATATTCAAATACAGATATATCTAAATAGGGAGAATACGGCGCTGCGGTCGGCAACGCCTATGTAAGACAGATTGTGTCTGGCGCAATTGTTAGATCGGTTATTGCTGCTACAATGGCAGGTTATCAAGAGTTAAGTGAGTTTGAACGTGGTGTTACAGTCGATGGGACACATCATCTCCGAGGTAGAGATGAAGTTGTGACCATTTCACGAGTGTACCGTGAATATCAGGAACCCGGTAAAACATCAAATCTCCGACATCGCTGCGGCCCGAAGAAGATCATCCAAGAACAGGACCAACGACGACTGAAGAGAATCGTTCAGCGTGTCAGAAGTCCAATCCTTCCGCAAATTGCTGCAGATTACCACGCTGGGACACCAACACGTGTCAGCGTGCGAACCATTCAACGAAACATCGTCGATATGGGCTTTCGGAGCCGAACGCCCAGACGTTTACCCTTGATGACTGATGACTGCACGACACAAAGCTTTAAACGTCTCCTGGGCTCGTCAACACCGACACTGGATTTTCGATGACTGGAAACATGTTTCCTGCTCGGACGAGTCTCGTTTCAAATTGTATCGAGCGAAGGGACGTGTACGGGTATGGAATAACCTCATGAATCCATGGACTATGCATGTCAGCAGGGGCTGTTCAAGCTGGTGGAGGCTCTGTAACGGTTTGGGGCGTGTGCAGTTGGAATATGGGACCCCTGATACGTCCAGATACGACTCTGCCAGATGACACGTACGTAAGCATCCTGTCTGATCACTTGCATCCATTCATGTCCACTGCGCATTCCGATGGATTTGGGCAATTCCAGCAGGACAATGCAACACCCAAAACGTCCAGAATTCCTAAACAGTGGCTCCAGGAACACCACTCTGAGTTTAAACACTTCGCTGACACCAAGCTCCCAAGAAATTAACATTATTCAGAGTAACTGGGATGCACTGCAACGTGCTGTTCAGAAGAGATCTCCACCCCCTCGTACTCTTACGGATTTATGGACAGTCCAGCAAGATTCATGGTGTCCATTCCCTCCAGCACTACTTCAGACATTGGTCGATTACATGCCACGTCATGTTGCGGCTCTTCTGAGTGCTCGCGGGGGCCCTATACGATATTAGGCAGGTGTACCAGTTTCTTTGGCCCTTCAGTGTACATAGCTGCTACAAATAATAGTCAGAGCAAGAAACCTTTATTTTTTGACGTTTTCATCTTTTGAAACATTGTATTTTTTTCAGACTTTTTGTGTGAGTGGATTTCACCACTCGAGTTCGAATCTACAACTGCCATCCGAAAACGTCCAAGATGTCACCGGTGGAAACAGAAAGATTTCCAACCACTAATATCTTGAAATGTGGAACATACTGCAGGTCATTAACTTTTAGTGGGTGGGGTCCACAGTCATTTCAAATTTTTAACAGAGTTCATGGCCATCTTTGAGCATAAAGAACATTTTTTTCATAAAAACTAATATTCCAATTTCGTCCGTGTGGCCATTATAAGGTGGAACATAAATTTTGCAGTATTTCACTTGAAATTGCGGATATGGATATTACGAATAAATGATTCTTTCAAGTAATGGCAACCAAGTCAGTGATTGCGAAATGTATTCTCCAAAAATTCGAACTTCAAAAACAAAGTACCTTCAATAGTCCAATGCAAGATCGTCTTCTTCTTCTTTTGTAATCCTCTTATGACATTTTTCTCGTCTGCTGTAGACCCGAAGACTTCAGACGTTTTTACTCGGCATCATGTCACCCTTTACAAACTAACTAATAAAAACGAATCCTGTTTGCATTTTAGGAAACAGTCACCGTAATTATCGCAGCAGACGAAATGGATGGATTTTTTTTGTGTGCAGTGTCATCGTCTTTCATCCACAGTTCAATTGCTCTTTTATTTCTGGTGGGAAGCGTCACGTCGCATGCAAAGTAAAAACCAGTGCACAAAACCATTTGACTCCTTTTTTCTGTTGTGCCTGTGGCAAAGATAAAAGTTCTCGGTCTGGCAGTGAGTTTGTACTAATGCCGATGATATTTTGTCTTTGCTATTGTGGTGATGTGTCGAGTATGTTTCCATATGTGTCATTCAACTGTGAGGTGGATTACTGCAGTGTCGTAATAAAATTTTTAAAGTGAGTGAAAATTTATACGGACTGTGTCGTTTTATATCCAACACTTAAGAAATAAGTGGCTGAATTCATCGTGATCCCAATTTTCTTCAATAGGGCCCACATGGATGACCCCGAAACTGCACTCACAGATGAAAACATGGAAGCTGCGATTGTGCCCAGGTGATCACGTTATCATCAAGTTTCTTAAATTTTTGGGTTAAAGGCACAAGGAAGCAAATTTCGGGAAAGAAAAGATGTAAGAAGATCATACACCACTGGTAAAGATTCACACTCCTCCTGGTTAAAGGAAAGTAACGGGAGAACCGTTTTGGCAAATGGCCACATACTTGTCACAGATCTTGTGTTAAGGATAAAAAGAAAGTGCGAAGCTGAGATTGATTAATAATAGTAGGAGGGTGAAAGACAACCTTTTAATCATGAAAATTAGAATAGAGAGATAAAGAATTCTATTGTCATAGAAAAATGATCACCCAAGACACTCGAGGCAATAGAGTTGGTGTAGTTAAGGATGAAGATTCAGAAAGCGTGCGCCTGGAGCACAGCATTGCATCTTAGTGATACGTGGAATGTAAAGAGATTGGAAAGGAAGAAAACGGTACCATTTGAAACCTAGTGTAAGAGAAAGACGTTGAAAATTAAATAAATAATTGTAGTATGAAAAGCATTAGAAATGTCGGTTGGCTGGTTGATTTAGGGGTGGGGGAAAGGGGGAGGTCATCGGTCCCAGCATATTAGGTTAGGATGAGGAATGAAGTCGGCCGTGCCATTTCACGGGAACCATCCCGGCATTTGTGTGGAGCGACTCAGGACAGTGACGGAAAATCAAAATCAGGAGGTCTGAACGCGGGTTTGAACCGTCGGCCTTCCGACTACGAAGCCAAAGTGCTAATCACTGCGCCACATTGCTCCGTACTAGTAACGTCGTAATAGGAGAACATTCTATGGGAGAAACAGTCTCGTAACGATATACTTCTAAAAAAAGTGTAACTGAAGAATCTAAAGAAGTCAGAATACATCGTAAGCTCACCAATGAAGACGATGGTGGTGCTGTTGGACACAGCATGCCCGGACATAGCGAGTTTAGAGTGCGCGCAACAGATGCGACACGGAAACACTGCATTATCAGCGATGGAATAAGCACCGTTGACGTCACAGACAGAACCATATCTATACTACAACGACTAGGGCAGCTACCACACGGCAGCCAGTTGCCACTTGCCGATGGCCGAGGAGTCCTCGGTTGAGATCTCGTGGCTGTGTAACCTATTTGACGAGTTTGGAAGTGCGAATACAATTAGTTCTGTGAAAAACTGTTGTCACAAGAAGCGGCAAGACAGTGAGACCTATGCTATAATATTCTTTGAACAGTTCACTGTGAGGCGGTGAACAAGGAAAAAGCGGTAGCTACAAAAATATTAGAATATGAAAAACCGATTATAATAACGTTGACTGCGAAAGCAACAAACGTTGGTACCAAAATTTAGGGACAGTATATTTTTTTACGCAACTTCTTATTTAAATTATATCAAGTCAAACCCTTGATATATACCTATGTAGTCTGCAGTTATTAGCACAATTTACTGAGCTGAATACAAAGTCGAGTACACATAATACTAACGTGGCACAAAGAGAATAAAGCTGGCCGGGAATAAAATTCATAGAGGTCCAGATTCATCGTCAAGAGCTGTAACCTAGCGGCCGGTGTGTTGAATGTCCTATGAGTACGATCCCAGGAGAGTAATCGATTCAGGCACACCAAAATAATAAAAGCGCAAGGCTCATGTTACCACACGGAAGCTGAGAACGACAGCAACGTTCCTAGTAGCATGGCAGTGGACTTTGAATACTAGAAAATATGGCGCGACAATCTGTGTTATTCGAAATACGCTATCTAGAAGACAATATTTCTCATTTATAATTTGTGAGTAGGTCTCGTAATGTTGTAGTAAAGTGCGTGATCGAAAAGTGAATGATATTAAGTAAAATTTGGTAAATGATGTCGTGCTCGCTTTTTGACTGTAAAATTATTTATTTGTAAAACGCGATATTGCTGTTTCGACAGTGTAGCCATTATCAATATCTGCACCTTATCACAACTGAAGAGCTGAAAATCAGTTAGCATGAGACGAGACACAAGCCGGTTCCATAACAATATATACCTGATTACAACTTCTTGTACATATTACAGTCTTTGAGTTGCATTCTGAATAAGTTGCTCACATTCTGCTTGATTTTTGCTCGAGACCTTAATATTGGGTGGCGTAAATAATTTCCTATTTCTTTTTGTTTCAAATAAAACAGTTGGTTTAATCACACAATGTTCTACGCACATTTTTTCCTGACTACGAATCTTTGTGTGAACTGCTTAATTTAAATGTGCAGTAAGTATTAAAAAATGGTTCAAATGGCTCTGAGCACTATGGGACATAACTTCTGAGGTCAACAGTCCCCTAGAACTTAGAACTCTTAAACCTAAGTAACCTAAGGACATCACACACATCCATGCCCGAGGCAGAATTCGAACCTGCGACCGTAGCGGTCGCGCGGCTCCAGACTGTAGCGCCTAGAACCGCTCGGCCACTCCGGCCGGCCAGCGAGTATACTGTTCGTAATCTACTTTATCTTAGTTCGCCGAAAGAAATCAGTCATACAGTGCGTTTAAAGAGCGCGATATGAGATGGAAAATATACAGTATGAACAAGAGCCAAGAGGGAATAATAAGTGTGGACGACCAAGAACGAAGTACTCGGATTAAAAATAGTGTAAGACAAGGATGTAGTCTTTCACCCCTACTGTTCAATCGGTATATCGAAGAAGCAATGGTGAAAACAAAGCAGAGGTTCAGGAGTGGGATTAAAATTCAAGGTGAAAAGATATCAATGATAGGTTCGCTGGTGACATTGCTATCCTGAGTGAAAGAGAAGAAGAACTACAGGATCTTCTGAAGGGAATGAACAGTCTAAAGAGCACAAAATATTGATTGAGAGTAAATAAAAAAAAAGAACGAAAGTAATGAGAAGTATCAGAAGTCAGAACACCGAGAAAATTAACATTAGGATTGATGGTCACGGAGTATATGAAGTTAAGGAATTCTACTACCTAGGCAGCACTATAACCAATGGCGGGCGAAGGAAGGACGTCAAAAGCAGACTAGCACTGGCAGAAAGGGCATTTCTGGCCAAGAGAAGTCTATTAGTATCAAACATAGGCCTTAATCTAGGAAGAAATTTCTGTGAAGTATGGTAGTGAGGCATGTACTATCGAAAAACCGGAACAGAAAGAACCGAAGCATTTGAGATTTGGTGCTACAGACGAATGTTTAAAATTCGGTGGACTGGTAAGGTAAGGAATGAGGAGGTTCTGCGCAGAATCGGAAAGGAATATGTGGAACACACTGACAAGAAGAAGAGACAGGATGAGAGGACATCTGTTAAGACATCAGGGAACAAGAGAGGGCTGTGGAGGGCAAAAACTGTAGAGGAAGACAAAGATTGGAATACATCCAGCAAATAATTGAAGAGGTAGGTTGCAAATGCATGAAGAGGTTGGCACGGGAGAGGAATCCGTGGCGGGCTGTATCCAACCTGTCAGAAGACCGATGACTCAAAAAATTCTGAATGCAGTCGACGATGCAGCAGGGACCGAACTGTATTGCGGCGTTGCAGCGACTCACCCGGGTTCTGAGCGGCGACCTCTGGGGCTGCGACGAACAGCGCCGCCACCGCTAGCAGGCACCACCTGACAGTCGACGTCATCACAGCCGCAGCTGAAACACAAACGGAAGAAACCAACATTGTCAGATTCCGCATCTTGCCGTCTGTGACACACATGTAACACAGCTGGCTGCTTTGAGAGCGGCGGATGGACGAAATGGTGGTAATGGCACTAGTGTTACTGTGATTTACGTCTTACTACAGACGTTTATGGATTCGCCAGGCAATGAATACTCCTTCCTACCAACTTATGTTTGAAACGTATCACGATATAAAAAGCGTTAGGGAGGAAAACTAGTTTAGCTGCGCACAACTTCGGATGTGGCAATAATGGGAAAGATATCGGGGCCATGTCCTGTCAAAGGAATCGAGCCGGCGTTCGTAATAATTTGTTCAGAAAAATCCACAGGAAACCTGAATCAGAAATGCCGCACTGGGATTTGAAAACTGATCTGAGTTCAGACAGCAAACCGCTGCACATTTTATTTTAATCGACACAAGGAGTTTTACTGATAAGTCAAAACATTATGATCATTCGTTTAAGAGTGTGTTGGTACACCTTTCAAACATAGAACAGCAGCGATTCTCCTTCGCATGGGTTCGAAAAGTTTCCGGAGGTACTATAACCCTACCACTACTATTGTAATTTAGTATGCTTTTACCTAAATAACAGAAATCCCTGTCTCTACGTCGCCACGTACACTATACCCCAACAGAACAAATAGTCTTGTAACGAGAAAAGTCACGTATAGCCCTCTCAATAAAATTTAGTTTAATTTCCAAATAAAGTACGCTATATAAGGCTAGTCCTGTTAATAGGAAAAGCTAATCAATACTCTTTTTACAGGATTTGACCGTGTGCTGTATCTATTGGATAAGTAAATCAGACTGTTCACTTCTTTTCCTAATATCTTACGCAGCGGTTAGACAGAAACGTAGTATGAATAACATTATACTGAAGCTGGGACAACTCAGTTCCAAGTTAATTTAGTGGTTTATAGTATGTACGAATGGCCGCCAGCCTATCAGGCAATGAAACTGTGAAATATTGGAAAAGAAGTATGAATTTTGCCTACTTTCTTGCTACTGTTTAATTCGGTTCTTCAAGTAAATATTACTCCACTTACACAATGTTGGACTACACCCTTAACTCTTTCTTACTTGAATTTACTTTCAAAAGCTATTACTCTTTGAACTAATTCTGTATAGTCATTTAACAAATAATAGTAACTTGGCTTCACTCTAATTGAATTTTACATAAGCAAACTTTTACTATAACAACTTGAAATAATTAAGAAAACTTTTTTTATTGTTTGGACAAAAACAGTTTTAATGGTGCCTCTTTACATTAAGTTGGGACTTCATAGGTCTGTAAAACAGGATACTCAGATTAATCAAACACCAGGAAGGAACCCTATATAGGTCTATGATTAGGATGAAATAACAGGGTGAATCAGTTTCTCTAAAGTTCAAGAATGATAATTAAAACACGCTGTACAAAAGTAAAAATACAAAAAATTTTATGTGGTGGCTGTAGGCTTGGGTGCGGCGAACAATTATGAAGCCTACACTACCCACAGCACGGCCTGCAAGTCTCTTGCTGTATGGGCCCAATTTCTCTTCTTGGCGTCGTTTAATTTTACGTACAGTAGCCCAGCAACTCGTAGCTATGCCGTAAGCTGTTTGCAGTCTTCATCCGAGGCATTTTTGTGCAAATTTGCAGGCAATGCTTCTCCTGACCCACGAAGGCGTTGCCTCCATCACTGCTGTCTACAAACTGTGACTTACTTCCCGCACTTGCTCTAGGTAGCGCACCAATTCGCCCTTGCCACCTTTTCCACTCCCCAGAGACACTTTCGTTTCAAACCAAAGTGCACTGGCTTTTACATAACACCTATTTCTTACACTGTTCCTAAGCGTGACCATTTCTTAAATTGTCAAATTTCCATCAACATGAACAATTTATAAACACAAATATTTTTAAATACAAAATATCATCAAAAATTACTTAAGGTAATGAACAATTTACATAGTATTTTACATACATTACTCACAAACAATGGCAAGAATATCAATCTCTATTATAGTACACTCTCTTTATCATATACAGAAATTATAGTACCAATATGCGAAAATTTTAAAGCAAGAAAATTATAAAAATTTAAATGAACCATTAACAAGTGATGCTACACCACGCGACACCGTATGTCAGGGCTCAAGACAAAGCAGTTCCCGTAAATTAAGGGCCTGACGCCCGTTATGTCTTCCAACGGGTACAGATCGGGGCATTAGCTGGCCAAGACATCAATGTGAGTTCACTGACATGCTCCTCACACCACTGCATCACTGTTCTGCCCTTGTGACATGTTATCCTGCGAGAAGACGCCATCGCCGTAGGGGAAGAAATGAAGCATGAAACGATGCAGTTGGTTCTCAGAAATCACGTAGTGCACACCTTCGATTACTGCCATATGTCTCATCTAAGCCCAAGTCAATGTACCCCATGCCGTAATTCTGCTCTCACTGGCATGCATCTCTGGCATGTTTCAAGCAGCCATTTGCCCGGATGACGGCGTCTAAGGACAAAACCAGCGACCTGGTGTAACAAGAGATGCGATTCGTTTGACTAGGCAACGAGTGTGTATTGATCCACGGTAAAAGCTCAGTGATGCTGAGTCCACTGCAATCGTAATGGACGATGTCGTTTGGTCAACACAGGTGCTAAGGAGCCCCATGTCCAACAGTTGCCTTTGAACTGTGTGTTCCGAAAGACATGTGCTTGCTCCAGCATGTTATGCGTCGTAATCAGAATAACACAGGCACTGCAATATCGTATTTATCTGCCGGTATCGAGCAAGCGACTTTCAAGTACAACCTCTGACCTGTACGCGAATATACATAATGGATGTACGAGTACAGATCGTAGACGCGTGGTTGACGACATATGGAAGTTTGGGTCTGGTCGGGAGTCGTGCACGGATAGCCAAATCGCAAGGCGACCTCTCGCGATAAGCACGAAATCCGGGTTCGATTCCCGGTTCGGCATAAATTTTCATTGTCGTCATTCCATTCTGCAGCTATGGTTCTCGTTATTCGCAATTGCGAATGCATTAAAAGCATTGTATTCTGTGCTCAGTTTTGTCGCAGGCCGCAGCCTATCCTACTTTATGCAGCGAGCAGCCCTCCGAACTCAACGCTTTGTGATCACACGTGGACGGCCAATACCATGTCGCCTACTCGTTATATCATCGTCCTTGACTCACTTTCCGCAGATGCTCACGACAGTAGTACGTGAACTGCCAAACATCTTCACCATTTCCGACATTCTCTTTCCCAGGCTCAGGACCATAGCAATATGACTTTTGTCAAAGTCGCTTATATCAGTGGATTTCCGCATTTGCGGTCCCGTATCTTCGCTATGACGACTACCTGTTCCTGCTATATTCCTTCCTAACAGGATCACGTGACAGCAACACTTTGCTAAAGTATTCAGTCTAACGGTGGACAGTGGCCATGTTGTTTTGGCCCATCGGTGTACGCACACAGTGTATAGATCACGAAGCAGCTTAATCCTCAAGGCATGGAACCCATGACGCTCAAAACGAGGGGCTTTATATAACGGATCAATGAGAGATCGCTCTCGCGAGGAGCTTATACGAAATTTTTACGCTATTCAGTATAAAAAAAAACAGTTATAAATGTAAGACAGCCTACCAGAGTTTCAATTCCCTCACTCTATTTCTTCATTTGTTGAAGTAAAAAGTAACCACAAATTTATTGAAATGATAAATTCTGGTCGTATTTCCCTTAATTCTTCTTCTGTTTCTAGGCTCTCGCTTGATGATAAAATTTTGTATGTATACAGGGTGTTACAAAAAGGTACGGCCAAACTTACAGGAAACATCTCTCACACACAAAGAAACAAAATATGTTATGTGGACATGTGTCCGGAAACGCTTACTTTCCATGTTAGAGCTCATTTTATTACTTCTCTTCAAATCACATTAATCATGGAATGGAAACACACAGCAACAGAACGTACCAGCGTGACTTCAAACACTTTGTTACAGGAAATGTTCAAAATGTCCTCCGTTAGCGAGGATACATGCATCCACCCTCCGTCGCATGGAACCCCTGATGCGCTGATGCAGCCCTGGAGAATGGTGTATTGTATCACAGCCGTTCACAATACGAGCACGAAGAGTCTCTACATTTGGTACCAGGGTTGCGTAGACAGGAGCTTTCAAATGCCCCCATAAATGAAAGTCAAGGGGGTTGAGGTCAGGAGAGCGTGGAAGCCATGGAATTGGTCCGCCTCTACCAATCCGTCGGTCACCGAATCTATTGTTGAGAAGCGTACGAACACTTCGACGGAAATGTGCAGGAGCTCCATCGTGCATGAACCACATGTTGCGTCGTACTTGTAAAGGCACATGTTCTAGCAGCACAGGTAGAGTATCCGGTATGAAATCATGATAACGTGCTTCATTGAGCGTAGGTGGAAGAACATGGGGCCCAATCAAGACATCACCAAAAATGCCTGCCCAAACGTTCACAGAAAATCTGTGTTGATGACGTGATTGCACAATTGCGTGCGGATTCTCGTCAGCCCACACATGCTGATTGTTAAAATTTACAGTTTGATCACGTTGGAATGGAGCCTCATCCGTAAAGAGAACATTTGCACTGAAATGAGGATTGACACATTGTTGGATGAACCATTTGCAGAACTGTACCCGTGGAGGCCAATCAGCTGCTGATAGTGCCTGCACACGCTGTACATGGTACGGAAACAACTGGTTCTCCCGTAGCACTCTCCATACAGTGACGTGGTCAACGTTACCTTGTACAGCAGCAACTTCTCTGACGCTGACATTAGGGTTATCGTCAACTGCACGAAGAATTGCCTCGTCCAATGCAGGTGTCCTCGTCGTTCTAGGTCTTCCCTAGTCGCGAGTCACGGGCTGGAATGTTCTGTGCTCCCTAAGACGCCGATCAATTGCTTCGAACGTCTTTCTGTCGGGACACCTTAGCTCTGGAAATCTGTCTCGATACAAACGTACCGCGCCACGGCTATTGCCCCGTGCTAATCCTACATCAAATGGGCATCTGCCAACTCCGGATTTGTAAACATTGCACTGACTGCAACACTACGTTCGTGATGAACACTGACCTGTTGATGCTACGTACTGATGTGCTCGATGCTAGTACTGTAGAACAAAGAGTCGCATGTCAATACAAACACCGAAGTCAACATTACCTTCCTTCAATTGGGCCAACTGGCGTTGAATCGAGGAAGTACAGACATACTGACGAAACTAAAATGAGCTCTAACATGGAAATTAAGCGTTTCCGGACACATGTCCACATAACATCTTTTCTTTATTTGTGTGTGAGGAATGTGTCCTGAAAGTTTGGCTATACCTTTTTGTAACACCCTGTATTTTGAATCATGTCTTCTGACTGCAGACTACATTCTCCATTCTTTGTTGCGCGTATTATTCCAATCTCTGTCTTCCTCTACAGTTTGTACCCTCTACAGCTCCCTGCACTACCATGGAAGTTATTGCCTCATGCTGGAACACATGTCCAATCACCCTGTCCATTCTTCTTGTCAGCGACTACTACATCTTCGTTTCTCCGTCTATTCTGCGAATAATCTTGTCATTCCTTATTAGTTCACAATATGTCCATACAGTCAGGATACTCATCCTGTGTGGTGCATCCTAGCTTACGACAAAATCATAACCTAGTCATAAGTAGAGTTCGGTGGTCTGCTGGACCGATGGTAGGTTACTTCTACAAGCGTAAGGTGTGCGTTCGGTTCTCACTTCAGCTGACCATTTTTAACGGGCTCAGACGGACTCTCATCGTCCTGGAAACGCCAAATGAAGGACGTAGTGTTGCACTATCTTTCCAAGTCCACATTAAACATGTTGTCACTTCGCTGCTGACTAGAGGAGAGGAGACAAGTCATGGAAATCTGAAACTCTGTCAGCAGGTAGCTTTCTTACTCTTCAAATTTAATTTAATTTAAGGAACAAGTCATGTAGTGTCAACAGACATTTATTACTTACTGTATTTGAACTTGACATGGTGATAATATGCGCGTTGAGATAGGATATGAATTCAGATTTCCATTTCGCGAAATGTTGCCATTTCATAGCAATACAGTTCTATGGTTATTTCCCCAGCATTCCAAATTCCCTAAGGTCTCCATGAAAGGCGAGTGTCTGGCCCGTCACAAAAATGTTCAAGTAATTTCAGGCTCTAACAGGCCCTGGCAGGCATATTGAACACGTCGCAACCTAAATCCGAAATCTGTAGTGACGTTTGCATTTTCAAAAAAGTGTGTGCACGCCGTAGTTTGTAATTAATTTGCGTTTTTTTCATGTAGTTCAATAATTGTCACCCTTTATATCCGTGGGTCATCGCGAATACAGGGTAATTTCTATTGATACGCTGTTGATGTGGACGATTCCACGTAGCGCTTGACGCTGTTAACTGCGACCTTCCCAGTTGTCACTGGTTATTTCATTAGCCAGTTTATACAAAACCATTCGAATGATGGGTTGGATAACATTTTAGGGAGCAAGAATACTTCGAATTATCATACAACCTTGGGAACCCAGTCATTCATGCTAATTCGCATATTCACAAAAATACTATTATGACAAAGTGTTTCTGAATGATTTGTGTGACACAAATAGGGGTATTAGTTGCCTCATGTACTAACGTTAGTTTCCTAAGGTAATTATTTTGTTGTTTATTCCTTAATTAGCTTATCTCACGCATTTGCGACATGGACGTTAATTAGGAAGTAAGGAAAGTAAATAATTCTTGAGATTTGACCTGTTGTAATACTTTTGAAGTGACATTTTAGTAAATGTGGGTCTACAAGCGTTGAAGACTGTGTATTATCTAACAAAGTATATTTACAGTATCGTGGTAATTTGCATTTGGACTGATTATCATACAGAGCTATGTTCTGTAGTGGTCACGTGTGATAACCATTTCATATACTCAGACGACTGTACCGAAAGAAATCGGAGGACCTGCTAGAAACATACGTCGTATAGGCTGCATGAAAACCACGCGGAACGCAATGCATGTAGTTCAGATACTTGTAAACATGACAGTACATCAACAACTTCGTGTAGCAACTTTTCCTAGAGAGTAGATCGGTTAGCAATGAATGTCTGCACGGAGAAGAAATGAGTATGCTGGTTTATCTGTCTGTGATTGGCCACCATAGATTATCAACTACTACAATATTTGACAAGAAATTAATTCAGGACAAAGAAACTTTATTTCGAACGGTCTGCTTGTTAGTGCAAAAAGCGAATCCGTGAAATTTACAATGAAGTAAACTTCTAGTGTCCAAAGATGTCGCTAATGGGTACTGTGAGCAGCAGCAGCAGGATATATGTTACTAGACTGAACTAAACTCTCTCACTCGAGGTGAGACGTGTGCTTTGCTACGGTAGAATTATTTTGCGAAGTAAAGTGATGGGTTTAGTTCGTTTTCGGTTTAATAAACTTTGCGATCCTCCCGCAGAAATACACAGCACTTACGAAACATTTTAAATCAGAAGAACCTTTTAATCGCCGCTTTACTGAAATCAATTCCTCTAACATTTCTATTTTCTGACAGATTTTTCAAAACTTGCAGGAAAGCAGCACGAACAAAGAGCTAAGGTATCGAGGGCAGATGATATTTTTGTCGGATGACGTGGAGGTCGCCAGATAAGAACTACTGTTTAATTGGGAGTCGATCGATGTGTTCGCCTGCCAAACATCACAGTAAGAAGATTACAGAGCTCCTTCCCAGACAGAATGAGGTTTGAATAAGAATTTTCATTTTCTTTCAGAAGAGAAGCGTCAACAACGTTTTCGTATAACCACTAATAATAGCTGAGAGTGAATAAAAGTTCTGAGAAGAGATTTAATATAAGAGTTATTTCATTTCAAAACTGTTCGACTCTCAGATATTAGTATTAAGTGAAGTTCATTTATTTTTATGAATTTCCTCCTATAAATCTGTAATTACTGATAAGTCTACAATGTCTATGATCACGAAAAATGAACAACAGGAAACATGAAGCATTGCAACCACCCTCAGACGAAACACACTCGCGTTTGTCGTAGTGTTTTCGATCTATTCTGTTAGTATACAGTACAGTACGTGAAAAAGGCGTAACTAGTACCTTGCAGGTATCGTTAAAAAGGCCAACACCACAACCACGCAAAGTGTAGAGCAACGCACTGTTCACTGTCTTAAAACGCTCAAGAATCTCGCGAGTTCGATGTACTACTTCCGCGGCTGTGATTTAACAACGAACTTCATCTGAATATAGACCGGAGATTCGTAAAATAGTCTCTTCTTCACATGTTCCAAGAATAAGTAGTCCTCTGGTGTAATGTCTGGTCCTCTTCGAAGGGGACCGCCGTTACTGATCTCTTCTTTTTCTCGCTGCACATAAGTGTTTCATAACATCAAATACGAAGTGTGCTGTCATGTAGAAACTACTTAAGATAGAGAATCTTGTAGGAAGTCTGGTAAGATACGCTCAAGAAACTTTTTTACACGACTCCGCTCCGTTTATCGGGAAGTCTGTTAGGTCTCGCAAATTTCAATTTATAAAAATCTTTGCTCCCTGTATCTCGGCAATTATTGAAATTGTGAGAACGTACTGCCGTTTGTTTCATAAGTCCTGCTCACTGTTCGTCTGGGTGAAAACAGATTAATGGTTCAAATGGCTCTGAGCACTATGGGACTTAACTTCTGACGTCATCAGTCTCCTAGTACTTAAACCTAAGTAACCTAAGGACATCACACACATCCATGCCCGAGGCAGGATTCGAACCTGCGACCGTAGCATCTACAACCGCTCGGCCACATCGGCCGGCGAAAACAGATTACAAAGCCAATCGGCGAAGAGTTCGTGGAAGTTTGTCCGCTAAGCGAATGAGTTTGGGCGTGTCTAGCGTTGCATTTTCGTCTAAGCTGCTGCTTTGACACTGGCCTACTGTATTTATTAGATTAAAGTTAAAATTTATTCTCTCAAAGAACAAGAGAAATGGTCTTTATATTTCATTATCAATGACATTTCATCTTACATTATCACACGTAACTCTCTCTCTGCAGTGCAGTTTCTTAACAGATTAATGGCATTACGGTACTGTATATATTCAAGCTTTACGATTTTATGGGAAATTTTCCTCGATTAAAGTGTTGCTACTTTTCTCTGACGTTATTAACTGGCTGTACTTCCCCACCCTGTGTACTGTGAACAGTAATGGTCCTACAACACTTCCTTGAGGTACATTGGATGTCGACGCTATATCTCTATGAGTTACTTACCAATAAATAATAAACATTGTCATGTTTGTGTCAGTTAAAGATCACAATAAACGTATGTTTACGTACTGCACTAGCTGCCTGCCTGCGGTCATTTATTACAGTATTCTATTAGTCCACCTCTCTTCTTCCTCTCCTTGCCCACCTCCTCCACCCGTCACTGTCCTCCTTTACCCTCTCTCTCTGTATCTATATCCTCCTTCTCTCTCCATTACCAAGTTGTCATCCCTTGACCAATAGGAGTACGGTGTACTCACTCCCACAGTATTTCGTTCCAGATAGTAAGAAACATGTGTATCAAGTTTGATTGAAATCGTCCCTGGCACGAATCCGCCCGGCGGATCTGTACCGAGGTCCGCTGAGCCGGCCGGTCTATGGATGGTTTTTAGGCAGTTTTCCATGTGCCTCGGCAAATGCGGGCAGGTTCCCCTTATTCCGCCTCAGCTACACTATGTCGGCGATTGCTGCGCAAACAAGTTCTCCACGTACGCGTACACCACCATTACTCTACCACGCAAACATAGGGGTTACACTCGTCTGGTCTGAGACGTTTCCTGTGGGAAGGGGGGGAGGGGGGAGCCTCCACCGGGGGCCGAACCGCACAATAACCCTGGCGGCGGAGGGAAGAAGTGGACTGCGGTAGTCGTCGTAGGGTTGCGGACCACTGCGGCTGCAGCGGGGACTGAGTCTCTCCGTCGTTTCTAGGTCCCCGGTTAACGTAACATAACATTGGTTGAAATCGACCAGCAAGTTTAGGAGAAGGGTTTTATCTACGGTTCGCACTTGTCACATACATTTAACAAAAAAATGGGTCAAATGGCTCTGAGCACTATAGGACTTAACATCTATGGTCATCAGTCCCCTAGAACTTAGAACTACTTAAACCTAACTAACCTAAGGACATCACACAACACCCAGTCATCACGAGGCAGAGAAAATCCCCGACCCCGCCGGGAATCGAACCCGGGAACCCGGGCGTGTACATTTAACATACTTATACAAATATTTCATCTTTTATCTCTAGCGAATTAAGCACTGCAGTTTCTTTTTCATATATCTCAATGTTTGTGACGTCATATCTCCTGAACTACGTGTCATACAACGATGCAAGTTTGCAGGTACGTTTAGTGGTGTATGTAGATTGCGAATAGTCAGTAGCAAAAATGTAATGAATTAAAACGTCAGTTTAACTGCATGTACACAGAAAATGCGATTTGCGATAAATGTTTTTCTTTTCATCTTTTTGTTGGGGGGGGGGGGGGGGGGGAGAGAGAGACGGAGGATCAGCGAGGAAAAGTCTCGTAAAAGTTTTAAATTATGTGTGAAGTTCGTGGCAAGTCACTACGATCTGCCTCTCTTAAATAGCTGATGAATTTAGTCTGACCATTTGCATTTCATGGACTATACTCCTTTTTCACCTCCGCCTGCACTCCTTTAAGAGGTGGGTGGTTCTTACTTCCAGAATGGTTCCTTACAAACGAAAATGTTATACAGGGTAATTGACAAAGATATGCAAATGTTTTAATATGTTATTCTACAAGTAAAACTACAGAGAAAATTTCATATAAACGTAGGTCCGCAAATGTTTAGTTGCGTAGCTACGGCTAGTAAAAGGTTTTGGCTAAAATTCAGCAACTTCTCTAGTATGAAGCCATCACAAAATTGTAAGATGTTAAAGGAAGGCACGATTTCCATTTATTTTGTTATTATTCTGGTGAATCTAATAAACCACGTCCCAGGCGTGTATCTGCAGTAGTTTTCCAGAACATCCAGAGAAGCAAAGAAATAATTTCGTAAAATTTTTAATTTATTAACTACTTGTCCCAATTTGTTTTCTAAATTCCAGACAATTCGACAAAGTTTTCAACTGAAGTTGTAGAAAATTTAATTTTGGAAAAATGATGGTAATAACGTCAACTGAAACAGTATGAATGTTTCAGATAATCTGTTTTTATTAATACCATAGCACAGGTGAATTGATGTTAAACTGGAAAAAAACAAAACTCAGTGTCAAGGAAGTTGTACTGTGTTGGACAGTGTTACCAGTGTTTACTTGTAGAATAACATTAAAATATTTGCATATCTTCGTGAATCACCTTGTATGTACCAAGTTTGGTTGAAATCGATCCAGTGGTTTAGGTGAAGATGTGGAGCACACATACATACATACATACATATAATGGCGTGCTGGAAGGTAAAGTCTCCGATTTTTTGGTGGAAATTCTTACAGATTTTTAAATAAAACAAACGGTATTAACATTCTACATGTTCATTCTTCATGCCTACATATTTGTAACTCCTTGTCGTCAGATGGCTCCGAACTGAAGTGTGTAACATGGCGGCGTGTGCTGTAATCGCGATTAGAATTCGAAGGGTTCGTTTACACATGGAGAACACTCTCCTCAAGCACTACAATGAAAGACCGCACACGAGCGCTGCTACATCTGCAACAATCCGACACCTTGGGTTCATTGTTACTGATCATCCTCCTTACAGTCCTGACAGGGCCTCAGCCGATTTTAATCTGTTTCTGAGACTTCAGAACACCTTCGAAGACTTCATTTTGACATGGATGAAGTGGTGGAAACAGAGGCGAGGTTGTGGCTCCGTCAACGAAGTGAAACATATCACAGTGACCGTACGAACAAACCCCGTTGAGAGAAATGTGTTCGTCGCCAGGGTGGCTATGTTTGGAAATAAATAAGTAGAGATGAAGAATGTTAATAATGCTTGTTTTATTTAAAATTCTTATGACATTCCAAATAAAAAATGGGAGGCTTTAGTTTTCAGCACGCCATCGTACTTATATTCATTTTTATTATATGTTTGGATTTCTAGCATTAGAATTTTAATGGTGCAGATAAATTCGAAATGTGCTTTTCTACATACGAAAACACCCATGAGTTCGTTGCTTCTGACCTATATAATCCTTATTATGTGTAGAGCTTCTTTATTTCATTCATCAAAAAGGAACGCTACACTTCTCGCAGACAGCTGTTGGGCTTCTCTTTGAGTTCGTTGTATTGCATCTGGTTCTCTTTTCAACACAGGTGGACGTGTCCAATACTGTCGTGGCGAGAAACGTGCCTCTGAAAGTTACAGGATAAGCCTACAAAGGGGTTTCTTTTGGAAACTACTAATGTAGAAAGAATTCTAAATGACGGTGCACTATAAACCGAAAGTTAAAAGAAGTAAATACTTATCACCTTAAGAACTGCTTAATTTCTTTGTTGGCATATAATCATCATCAGTATCGCTTGAGAAGCTGCAGTTCCGAACTAAGCAGGGTCATCGTAGTCGCACCAGTTTGATGATAGACTGAATACTTCATTCAGTACGGCTTAATAGAATACTGGCCACCCAGCTGCTCTAGTTCCGCGTGCCAAGCATGGACGATGTGACACGACGGTTCCTCCCCTTGCAGCCACAGGCGGTGGTTGTCGTTGCGAAGTGCCATCATCTCCGACATCAACTAGCGACATCTGCTGTAGGAGGGCGTACTAAACAAGCAGCTGTTAAGTATTTTATGAAATGTGCGATGCGCAGCTGCCTATGTGTGCTGACTGTGATAGCGGCAATAAAGGATATATACACACACACACACACATCTGTGAGTCATCCATTTCATAAAATACAATCACTTTCTTCACCTGGTCCAACTGTTAAACGAGTGAATACATCCCTCCTCTTCCCAAAAAATGCTGCAGGATCAATTCCTGTAAAATCAATAGTTTTCTTCGAATGCCTAAGTTGACAAGTTAGTAATGATTAAAGGAAGTTCTCACAAAGTTTTCGAATAATGTCTGCCATGATAATTTTTTACGGATATTTCTCAACATTACCTACAACATATATTTTGTAAAAGTTCCCAACTTACCCCTTTTATGATCAATAACAACAAATATCAAGAAATGACATAAATATGTCCAATCTATACAGAATTATCAAGATGCATGTGTAACAATTTGTCGTTTCATAATTATTGATTTTATTCACATTACCGATTTTGACAAGTAGTTGTCATCTTTATATGTGCGGAAGTCACAAAAAGCTTTGTAAAAATACAGTCATATGTCTGTAAACTGTCTGAAGATGGCAACTAATTACCGAAGCCATGTGAATATTTGACATATATTTAAGCGGCAGTGATGCAATGAATTACTGTACAAACATTTTCAAAGTTTAAAATGCAGAACATCTTAATTGCCTAGATCGCCAACATACATGAAAATTAAAATATGATGACTAGATATAGTTGTCGATGCAACCATCCTCAAACTATGTTCATAATACACGCAGGTTGAACTAGAACTGCAAGTACCAGTAATAAACATATCAAGTAACAACTTGCACTGAGTAAGAGGCAAGCTAAATAATAAAAATGAGTGATACCAGTAACCGGTTCTATACTGAAACTGACTCTACACCATTCTCTTATGAAACGCACTTTGAATAAAAGATGCACCAGTAAACACCTGCGTGGTTTGAGAATGGTTGCACTGGCAACTGAAACTAATCTAGTCATAATAATTCAATTTCCTTGTATGTACGCGATCTAGTCAGTTATAAAACAGACAATTAAAAAATTTCTGAAAAGAGGTTTTTTTAATTTTAAGAAATTGCGTTCTCTAGCCCTAAAAAATGTCAGGCTTTACTAACTTACAAAGTTCGCTTAGTCCCAGCTGGCAATACATGAACTTAAAAAAAAAAAAAAAAATTCTCATGGCACGGCGTTAGTTTCTATACTTGTTTCTGAAGCGTACAAATCTTCGACGAGTGAGAATTGCTAGAAAATGGTCCACGCTATAAATATACAACAACAAGTTTGTTGAGCTCGTCTATAGAGGATTAAGATGTATTTGATTCTAGTTGCTACTAACACCTCATAACTTAAAATAATGATATTCTGGTAGAGAATTATTACAAGGAATACTTGCAGAGAAGACAGGTTTTTGTATTCGCGTGTGACCTACATATGTATGTTGAAATTACTTTAAACTTCGTCAAATTTCCACGAAATACAAACTTTACGTGCTTAGACAAGGACAGCAAGAAGCTCTCCGGCGTCGCTACTCCGAAGGCAGAAGCAGAACTGCGCTTCTGACCAGGTAACCGCAGCTTATGTGCGTGGCGTGACTTGTTGCTCCCCGCGCGTCACCTTGTGTACGGAAAGTATCGATCGTGGAGTCGACAGCCGGCGGTCGCAGCTGAGTGCTACGGCACTCCTGGGTGCGTAACTTCCTTAACGAGCTAGAGGGCCGACTTATACGAGCCGCTGGATTAAGCACCCGGAGTGTCAAAAGCTCAGCAGGCGCTATCCGGGAAGTTACTAAGTCAATTTAAAATTCGCCGTTTGCTCACACAAGCTAGCAGGGCGGTGTGTCTGCTCCCAGAGATCAGGTACGTTGCATATACCACGGCTCTGTACAGTGCCGGCGTAGCTGGTACTAACTAGGCTTTGAGAAACTGCGGTACGAAAATATCCACCTTCTTTCAGGCACAGTTCCAACGCATAAACACTTTGTCAGTCGATCTTAAAATGCTATTGTTTAATCATCGAAAATTCTTGTAACACCAGCCGGAGCCTTCCATGAAAAATAGAAAATATTTTATAAGAGGTAGTATAGACCAATTCCAATAAAACATTCCATTGCAGAAGTGTGCCGTGTTTATCGGTTACGAGCTTCTTCCCCATGGCATCGTCTGGATATGTGTTTAGTATAAACACGCCTCCTACCGCCTTTTTCTCTGTCTGTCTACCTCATACTCCCACCTTCATCTGTCCATCTCCCCCTCCATGCTCTCTCGGTCCTTTCATCTCCACCTCTTCCTGTCTGTGTCCATTTCCTCCACTTTCTGTGTTCCTGACCATATCTACCCTCTGACCATGTCTTCCTTCACATCTCCACCTCCCCCACTTCCTTTTTCAGCACACTACCCCTCCACATCAAACACCTGCCCCTTGCATTCCTCCTCCTTCTGCTCTTTCTGCCCATTTCCTCCACCCCCTCACTCTGCCTGTGCCCTCCTGCTACCATCTCGATTTGTCCCCAGTCATTCACACTGACACATCTAGCTCCTACAATACACTTCAATAATAATGTCATGTGACGAGGGCCTCCATCGGGTAGACCGTTCGCCTGGTGCAAATCTTTCGATTTCACGCTTCTTCGGCAACTTGCAGGTCGATGGGGATGAAATAACGGTGATTAGGACAACACAACACCCAGTCCCTGAGTGGAGAAAATCTCCAACCCAGCCGGGAATCGAACCCGGGCCCTTAGGAATGACATTCTGTCACGCTGACCACACAGCTACCGGGGGCAGACAATGCACTTCAATGAAACAGGCTGATACCACTCCTACAACACAACTGATATGCTGACAGGCTGCACATCAGGGGCTTGAATATCATTTATTTGGCCCTGACATACAGGCCACTGTGCAAAGCAGATCGATAAAGCAGGCTGATACCACTCCAACACATCACACCTGTCATACAGGGCAGCCTACATATTGGGGGTCTGGAAAACCATTTCTTGCCTCTGACATATAGGCTACCACACAAAGCAGGTTTATTTGGTAGGCCAATACTATTTCCACACATCATCTCTATTGCTGTTTGAGTTAAGAGGCCATAAATCCTATGGTGCTGATACTTGTGAGGCCCACTGCTTCTGTGCCAGATTTAGTAGAAATGTATCCAGAGGTTTAAGAGGAAATCCCAGACATATACACTCTGCTATACGAAAGAGACAGAGAAGATACAAATGTCAGACTGTAACAGACAAATACTCAAAGAGGGTGTTAAGCTACAGCAAAGATAATTTTTCACAAATTTTGCACCTTGTCAGAAGCACAACTATTTTCCTCAGTGCCAGCGATCATGTTCTTAGGTACGGGTCACTGATGCCACCAGAACATGGCTGCTGCAGGACATGTGACCGCCATGAGTGCCACCATTGGGCAGCTAGGAGAGGGCATGAATGGTGGCAGTCAGTCTGCCGTACAATGAGGGACTGACATCATCATCTAGAGAACAGTGTCAGCACTTGGATGGAAGTAGCTGGCGATCTTGAAGCTCATCGCCAGGGCCCAGGCATTGGCGCCACTGCCAAGGTTGTGTTGCGAGTGGACCGGGGCTGAAGGTACTGGAGTCAGGAGAAGGCGGCTGTACCGAGAGGAAGCGGCACCCTCAACTTCAGCCAGAGCCAGAGACCACTGTAGTAGTGGCTGACGAGTTCTGGGCCAGTGCCGGGGCGTTGTGTCACATTTATTTGGCGTCGGCGTAGCTGGTCCAAGGAGTAGTCAGTTCTTGGAGAGGCACAGAGAAGGCTGGTCTGCAAGGAGCCAGATCACAGATTCCTCAAGGCAGTAGTGAGGAGCAATACTGAACAGATAATGGCTATCATGTGGGAAGTTACCTGAGGGAGTGTGTGCTGTCTTCTCTGATCTTGGGCACAACCATGCAATGAAGGTAAGGAATGCCCTCAGCAGATCACAGAACACACATTCAAACTGCTATGGAGTTACTGTTGGTATTCTGGTGACCTTGGATTCAAGTCGAGCCACATATTATGTAAGTTGTGTGAAGGTGCATTAAATGCTGCCAGCTGTGATTCACTATGCCACAGAAATTTGTGACCATTGTGTAACAAATTCTTTGTGGAATGCACATGGGGCGCACAATAGTGTTATGTCAGTAAGCAAGCCTGTCAGGTCAGTATATGCTGGGTGCGCGGCTGTGCTGATTAAATGTGAATCGAAACATGTTTCTGCTACAACGGTGATTCTGTTCTGTAAACAGTGATTTTAAGCTGTGTCATAATTTTGTTGTTATCGAACCAGTGGTTCTCTCAAGTGTATTAGAAACTGTTGTCTTATGTGACTGATTTATCATATGTGTCACTGGATTGCTGATCATCTTGTGTATCCACACTAATAATGAAACTGTAAAGCTGTCAGGTCGGTCTGTTTCAACACGATAATCTCTAAACCTCCTTCGTGAATCTTTGTAGGTTTTTCACAGGTAATACGAGCGTAGCTTGAGGTATAATACAAGCTTTGTTTCGTCAAAAACGGATCACATACAACAATATACTGCAATTTAAAGTTTTGCAAATGCGAAAGCGTCTTTGTCTGTTGCCTTTCCATGACTAAACCGCTGAGCTGATTTTGAAAATTACTATGGAGACGGCTAGAAATCCGAGGAAGAACATAGGCTACTATAGAAAGCATATATTGGAATATATTTATTGATTTGTAGAATATTATTGAATTAATTAAATATACATACTAGTTGAAAAAGCTATTTGTTCTTTGACTTTTCAACTTTAACATGTTTGTGAAACTGCTCTTATTGATTGAGATGTTCTACGTAATACAATTCAAAATAATGAATACAATGCACACACAATCTAAAAAGAAAAAAAATGAACTCGACAGTTAAAAGTGTGAAGTAGAAGGTGGAACATACGTTTTTATATTAGTATAAGACAAACAGTGTTAAAAATTACTAAATTTGTTGCACAATGCACACACTGTGCACAATGCATAGATTGCCACTCCTGCCCACACCCATTTGCATTCACTGCTCGGCAGCAATGCTGTATGCGTGCTACTCATTGCGTGTTGTGGTAGTTGGTGAAGGAGGGAGGGGCGTATCTATGCATCATGGTAAGCTTACCAAAACAGGCGGACATGTGAGAGCAGCTGACGTTATTGCACATACAACAGCTTACCTATTTACCATCACTCATCATAACAAAACTACTGATATGCTAGCATAGTCGCAGGTAACATCTAGTTTAGTACAAAAGTATTGATAGTTGGGTAATGTGGGTAGTTACTGTCTTCCAGACTTGGTGTCATTAGTATTTATAGAGCAGATGGTGTGTCACACAGTACTCAACATAGCACCGCGGGTAATAGCCGCTGGAGACCTCAACGCAAAACACCCTGATTGGAACTCACGAATACGAACCTCCAACGGCAAGAAACTGTAAGAACACGCGCTAGGCCGAAACTACATTATACTTGGACCGGACGTTCCCACGTTCGTGCCTACACAGGCCTGACATAGGCCAGACGTGTTAGACATAGCCCTCATAAAGGGCATTACATGTACACTCAACCTAACGGTTGAAAACGATCTGGACTCAGACCACATGCCTGTAATACTGCACATGGAAGAGACACTGCAGGACATCGAACCACGCAGGATGCTCAACTACAAGCGTGCGAATTGGACACTGTTCAAGGAAACGCTTGATAGTCGCATTCCTGACACACACAAAATTAACAACACACAGCAAATTGATGAGGCTGTGAAGGCTCTCACAACTGCCGTCCAAGACGCAATGACTGACGCCATTCCATTTACAACACCAAGACAACACTCGACGGCCCTGCCCCAGGAAATCCTGGGCCTTATCTCAATGAGGAACCGCCTCAGGAGATACTGGCAGCGTACCAGGCGCCCGTTCTATAAACTGCACGTCAACAGACTCCAGGGCATAATACGGAATAAAATTCAAACATTCAGAAACGAACAATGGGGACAGAAACTCGCTGGGCTGGGTACCACACGTCCTGGCGTGTGGCAGCTGGCCAGACACTTCACCAGGGAGAAACATTACATTCCCACGTTACAAGGACCAGACGGCCCAGCCTACTCCGCGACGGAGAAGGCAGAGCTTATGGCCACATCACTTGCAGCGTCTTTCATGCCGAATCTGGTTCCTTCAGACCCAGTATTCACACTTGAAACGGACCAGGAGGTTACACGACTTGTAGCCCAGCCCTCGCGCAACGAAATAAGACGTGCTAGCACAAATGAAGTCACATGGGCTATCAAGCACACCAACGCTAGAAAAGCCCCTGGGCCTGATGGCATTCAAAACCGTGTCCTCCAGGAGTTCACGGATAAAGCCGTAGAATACCTCACACACCTAACGAGTGCCATCCTGACACACCAACACTTCCCTGACTTTTGGAAGGCGGCCAAGGTCCTGATGTTCAGGAAGCCAGGGAAAGACCACTCCCTCCCATAAAATTACCGACCTATCAGTCTGCTGTGCTCGCTCAGCAAGATTGTTGAGAAGGTAATACTAAAACGTATCACTAGGCATTGCATCGCCAACGACACCCTAAGACCGGAGCAATTCGGCTTTAGGAATCACCACTCGACAACACAACAACTCCTCCGCGTAGTCGAACATATAACACACGGCTACAACATGAACAAAGCCACAGGGGCCGTGTTCCTAGACATCGAAAAGGCTTTCGATCGTCTCTGGCACAATGGCCTCATACGCAAACTAAGCGAAGCTGGTTTCGCGGACGGACTCGTGCGTCTCATACACTCATATCTCACGAACAGATGTTTCAACACTAACGTGCAGGATAAACAATCAACACAACACGGTATCCAAGCTGGAGTACCCCAAGGAAGCATCCTAGGGCCCATCTTGTTTAACCTGTACATTAATGACTTCCCAGCGACACGAAACACGACGTTAGCCGTCTACGCGGATGACACAGCCATCCTCGCGCAAGACTGGAAACCGTCGAACATCAACTCACGAATACAGACAGCACTCAGAACAGCTGAGCCTTGGCTGGAGCGATGGCGTATTAAAGTAAACATCGACAAGTGCGAAGCAGTTCTGTTCACACGCGGACCGAAACTACTGCGCAAACACCAACACTGTAGACCGATAACACTACATACACGCCCAATACGTTTCCGAGAGAAAGTCAGATACCTTGGTGTCTGGCTGGACCGGAAACTTACATTGGGGGACCACATCGAATACGTTGCCAACCGAGCGCACGCGAGGCTCAAACAGCTCTACCCAATGCTCAACAGGGCAAGCACACTGAATAGGAGGGTGTCGAGGTCCTTATACATGACACTGATTAGACCTCTGATGACGTACGCAGCTCCCGTCTGGGGATATGCAGCTCCCACACGACTGCGCCGCCTGCAGATCATACAGAACAAGGTGCTACGAATCATCAGCAATGCTCCACGCTACACACGCACCGTGGATCTTCACCATGAATACCGCCTTGATACCCTCAAGGAAGTATTCAAGAAACACGTCACACGACTATACAGGAACTCGAGACACTCGAACAATCCTTTCATCCTCACTCTGGGAAACTACGATCACAACCACAGGTGGAAACACAAGCGGCCAAAGACACTGCTAGCTAGGGCATAACCACCTATGGTAAACTAACATACGCAAACAGCGACAAACGCCGGTAAGCCCCTGCATATCAGCAACACTGACTGGCAACTACCAGCTGCTATTAGAGCCAACCAACAGGCCACATCAGGGACACCGACGAGCTCGCCCACAGACGCACGAACAATCTGCCAACACTCCCTCAAACTGTGCCTCCGGTATATGACCTATCGGACACAAGACCGATAACAAACCTAACTGTTGCAGGTTGCAGGACGCTGAACGAGGACTCTGTACCAGCACCCAGCGCCAGCCGCCGAGCAGCACAAACGCACAACGTCAAGGTATCGACATGCATGATACCCACTACTAACAAAGCCTATCCTTACACAACCTATCGCAGGCAGCAAGACAACCGCTACTGCTCTTGCCGCCCGACCTAACTTTCGCAGAGGTTTTTTTCCCTTGGCTCTTGCTTTAGCACTTTTTTTCCTCTGCCCTTCAAACCGCTACCCTTCGTCAGATTTCGACCAATCTATCTCCAGATGAGCGCGTATTAATGGTTAATCCTAACTAGACGTACGCAGACATCGCAGTATCCACATCCTGCGACACCTCACTTTAGTGAATACTAACCCTTATGCAGAGATGGCAGTAGACCTTTTGTGTTGGCCATCATGCCGGTGTGGGCGTAGAGGGGCTCCACCTCTTTCTTTCCGTCACATGGGGAGGCGGACATAACGATGGTCGCTTAGGCTTACTGCTGAGGTGCAGTTCGACTACATATGCACAGTTTAGTGGTCCTGGGGGGAGGGGGGGGGGTTGGCACGAACACACTGACTGTGGGACATGTTGGCATGTTGGCGTGCCTCCTCATAGCCGTTGCTTTGGCTTGAATTTGAAACTAATAGATTCTGGAACTTCCCACAGGCTGCAGAGTAATTTATAACTTTTACAATTCATATTACACAAAATAATTGAAGCTATCAAATTATAGCGCTCTTCGATGCACATCGACTGAGCTGTCCTCATGTGTCGCTTCAGATCTTGGTGCCTCTCGCGTCCATCTAGAAAAGAAACCTGAAGATGCCTAAATAAAGCGAAAAACGTAGTTGAAAAATAAAAAAACTTAAATTGCAACCAAGACTGTTTTTAACCAATACTGTCGCAAAGTACTTAATTAGTCCATAAGAAACTATTTTGTGAGAATTATATTTTTAATTTATAATTGACTATTTTTTAGTTTACACAGCTTTGCCATAATTCAAAAACTTATTGTTATCAATTCTGATTGCAGAAGTGGTAGGAGCAGAAAAATTCTTGCAAGACAGTGACGACCAACAGGTTTTCACTGTAATAATTGAAGCCATAAAGCTCATGAACTGTTTTCAGTACTGCTGCTGAAATTCGTAGTTGTTTAATATTAATTTTTCGGAGAACTACTGCAGGTAGAATTGTGATGTATCAGTTTCGTTTACATTTTTAGGACCATCTAATGAAGCACTCAGAACTTTAATAACACTTGGGTGCGAAAAGTTGTAAGTGAAGCTGGTGGTAGTACAAAGCCATTAAGTGATATAGATGAGTGGTTTTTCCATGGAGTTGAGGGTCAAGGACAAGAATTGGAGAGGCAAAAGGTTTGCTTGTCTGTGTGGTGATACTGTTTTTCGGTGTCAGAAGTTTTCATGTCTGTCGCATGCCTTTCAAATATTTTACGTTAGCTCAGTGGGGACTTAGAAATACTCAACACTAGTCTGAAATCTGTTTTCTTTCTGCAATTTACTCTGCAGGAGTTGTATTTTGCGAATGAAATGAATTTGGACTTTGGGTAATCTCCACTCTGGTTTCTCAGCTCGTCAGGGAGAACTTTGACTGTTTTTCGTTACTAATCAGCACTTAAGATCAACACATAATGTATCAATCTGAATACTCCTTTTTTATATTACTGAGGAGTTTGGATCAGATTGTTTTTCTAGCTATAAACACTGCCTGTGTTTCCCAGCTTTTATTATTAATTTTTGTGTAGTGAGTTTGGTAACTCCTACACTGGGGGCTCGAGCTGTTTCAATTCACTTAATCTCGTAGCAGTTTGTCACCAGAGTACGAATTATTGTGTGAATTCGTGAACAATGGACTTGTGGTATTTCTGGTTTTAGCAGCTATCATATCTAGCTTCTTCAGAGTAGTAGAGGTTGCCGCCTTATGTATATGACGTAATCATCGGTGTGAGGTAACACCAGAATTTTAGTCTCTGAACGAGACTGGCTACGCGCCAAAATGCTAACTTTCCTCCATCAATATTTTAATAACGATGCATTAAACTTGCTTAACAATCTGGAATAGGTACACTATGTGATCAAAAGTGTGCGGACACCTGGCTGAAAACGACTTACAAGTTCGTGGCGCCCTCCATCGGTATCGCTGGAATTCAATACACCATAGCCTTGATGACAGCTTCCACTCTCGCAGGCGTACGTTCAATCAGGTGGTGGAAGGTTTCTTGGGAAATGGCAGCCCATTCTTCACGGAGTGCTGCACTAAGAAGAGGTATCGATATCGGTCGGTGAGGCCTGGCACAAAATCGGCGTTCCAAAACATTTCAAAGGTGTTCTGTAGGATTCAGGACTCCATGCAGGCCAGTCTATTACAGGGATGTTATTGTCGTGTAACCACTCCACCACAGGCCGTCCGTTATGAACACGTGATCGATCGTGTTGAAAGATGCAAACGCCATCCCCGAATTGCTCTTCAACAGTGGGAAGCAAGAAGGTGCTTAAAACATCAGTGTAGGCCTGTGCTGCGATAGTGCCACGCAAAACAACAAGGGGTGCAAGCCCTCTCCATGAGAAACACGACCACACCATAACACCACGGCTTCCGAATTTTACTGTTGGCACTACACACGCTGGAGGATGACGTTCCCGCGCATTCGCCGTACCCACACCTTGCCATCGGATCGCCACATTGTGCACCGTGATTCGTCACTCCACACAACGTTTTTCCACTGTTCAGTCGTTTGATCGTTTGATGTTTACACTTCTTAAAACAAGCGAGGCGTAATCTGGCATTTACCGGCGTGATGTGTGCTGGACCATGAAATCCAAGTTTTCTCACCTCCCGTCTGACTGTCATAGTACTTGCAATGGATCCTGATGCAGTTTGGAATTCCTATTACACATTGCGAACCTCTTCAACTGTCGGCGGTATCTGTCTGTCAACAGACGAGGTCGGCCTGTACGCTTTTAAGCTGTACGTGTCCCTGTTTCCTCTTCACTATCACATCGGAAAGTGTGGACCTAGGAACGTTTACTCGCGTACAGACGTGTGACAGAAGTGACACCTATCACCTGAGCAAGTTCCAAGTCCGTGAGCCCCGCGGAGTGCCCCATTCTGCTCTCTCAAGATGTCTAATGACTACTGAGGTGGCTGATATGAAGTACCTGGCAGTAGGTGGCACCATAATGCACCCAATACGAAAAACATATCTTTTTTGGGGGGTGTCCGGATACTCTTGATCACATAGTGTATCTGTAAATAGAAAGCCATCGCCTGGTTATTTCGAAAGTCAAAATTACATGTAAATCTAAAAACAAAAGCTAAACGAAAAGGCAGCCAAAGCTCTTCGTGTGTTTTCGGAGCTCCGCCTAGACCAGGCTACCAAGCGTAGTAGTGGTGCCGCTAGATTGTATCGTAAGGGGTAGAGGACAGAAGTGTTGTCTAGCGAGACAGATGTATCAAGATTTTTATTTAAATTCAGTAAAGTGCTCATCAGATCGAAAGCGGAAATCATGGGATATAGATGCAAATTCAGCAAAGTGTTAATCAGAACGAAAGGGGCAGTCATGGTGGACGGATGTTTGTATGGTGCGGTCGGTGAAACATTAATTTTTTGCAGGATTAATGAACTAGAACGTTTTAAGAATCCGTAACATGTAATCAGTTACTGGTGCCGCAAGATTATGTTTGTATATGTTATAATAACGTGTGACTTGTTCAAAAGGCAATGGATGAAGTTTGTAACATGCAATTCCTCGTCTTCTGCTTGAATAAATACGAGTAGCATTCGTAAATAATGAACGAATCAGTTATTTACACAACATCGATTCTCCGTTAACAGTTCATCGCAGCCTCGAGACGTGCTGCTGTCTGCGCAGGCGACGACTTTAGAACACAGTAGGTTGGTCAAAATTAATAGAACTCTATGAATTTCACTCAGGGCAGTGAAAGTAACTAGGCAACTCACGTGTCCCAGAACAAATGAGATCATTAACACGTAATCTGTGGTAATGCAAAGGAGGTTAATATATGATTGAGTTTTCGCTAATCATATTATTTTAAGGCGTTGACTTCATTTGTTAAACTTAATAAATTGTAGTTCGGATATACACTGAAGAGCCAGAGAAACTGGTACACATCCCTAATATCGTGTAGGGTGCCCACGAGCTCGCACAAGTGCCGCAAGACGACGTGGCATGGACTCGACTAATGTCTGTAGTAGTCTGGAGGGAATTGACACCATGAAATCCTGCAAGGCTGTCCATAAATTCGTAAGAGCGCAGAGGAGTGGAGATATCTTCTAAACAGCACATTGTAAGGCATCCCAGACTTGCTCAATAATGTTCATGTTTGGGGAGTTCCGTGGCCATCGGAAGTGTTTAAACTCAGAAGAGTGCTCCTAGAGGCACCATGTATCAATTTTGGACGTGTGGGGTGTCGCATTGTCCTGCTGGAACTGCCCAAGTCCGCCTGAATTCAAAATGGACTTGAATGGGTGCAGGTGATTAGACAGGATGCTTACGTATGTGTCATCCTCCAGAGTCGTATCTGGACGTATCAGGGGTTCTATATCACTCCATGTGCACACACCCCACACCATTACAGAGCCTCCACCAGCTTTAACAATCCCCTGCTGACATGCAGGGTCCATGGATGCATAAGGTTGTCTCCATATCCGTACACGTCAATCCGCTCGATACAATTGAAACGAGACTCGTCCGAGCAGGTAACAGTCCAATGTCAGTGTTGACGGGCCCAGGCGGGGCGTAAAGCTTTGTGCAGTGCAGTCATCAAGGGTACACGAGTGGATCTTCTGGTCCGAAAGCCCATATCGATGATGTTTCGTTGAATGGTTCGCACGCTGACACTTGTTCATGGCCCAGCGCTGAAATCTGCAGGAATTTGCGGAAGGGTTGCACTTCTGCCACGTTGAACGATTCTCTCCAGTCGCCGATGGTCCCGTTCTTGCAGGATCTTTTTCCGCCCGCAGCGATGTCGGAGATTTGATGTTTTACCGGATCCCTGATATTCACGGTACACTCGTGAAATGGTCGTACGGGAAAATTCCACTTCATAATTACTTTGGAGATGCTGTGTCCCATCGCTCGAGCGCGGAAATTAACAGCACGTTCAAACTCACTTAAATCTTGATAACCTGCAATCGTAGCAGCAGTAACCGATGTAACAACTGCGCCAGACACTTGTTGTCTTAGACAGGCGTTGCCGACACCACCGTCGTTACTGTTTACATATCTATGTATTTGAATATGCATGTCTATACCAGTTTCTTTGCAGCTTCAGTTTATTACACGCACATACGATCAACATAACGTTAGTGTGTTTTTGTGGTTAACGAATTGAAGACAAGTTTGTTATGTTTATCATTATGTTTAAAGTAACCAGTCACCGGAACAATAGAAAACGGAAAGCTACTTCGAGGCGCAGTCATTCTCAGAGAACATAGCTTTATTCATTCTCTAGTTACATCTTCATACAGGTGACATGAAAACTGATAGCGTTAACGCTCGCCGAGCGAGTTTAGATTGGCCTGATATCAGGAGAGAGGAGCAGCTCTGTGATAGAGAGTTTTTTTTAACTAAAGCCACACAGACAGACCACCCATCATCCTCTGGTGTGGCGTATCGGGGAAGACTCTAGAGTGTAGTACTCGTCGCTTCTCGCATGAAACTAGGGTCAGCCTGTATTAACAAGGGGAATTTCGGCCACAAAGAAGAGACACCTTCACAAAATGCTAATGTTAACGTCTCACCGAGGGCTATTCAGATCGTCTGGTTAAGTATACAGAATGCGTGACGTGAAAGTTGGAGGAAATTCTAAGTTTCTTCTGTGACATACTGCTTACGGCTGAAGCTTATTTCTCAGTGAAAAGAGAGGGCCGGCCGCTGTAGCCGCGTGGTTCCAGGCGCTTCAGTCCGGAACCGCGCTGCTGCTACGGTCGCAGGTTCGGATCCTGCTTCGGGCATGGATATGTATGATGTCCTTAGCTTAGTTAGGTTTAAGTAGTTCTAAGGCTGGGGGACTGATGACCTCGGATGTTAAGTCTCACAGTCCTTGGAGCCATTTGAACCATTTGAAAAGAGAGGTAAATGGATTCACAGTTACTGGTCAGATGTCAGGCCTCACCAGATGGATCCATCGAACGTAGTTGTGGCACCGTAAGTGTTGCTCTGGTGTGGAATGGGGGTGTATCTTATTGTTGGGCCTACTTCAGTCAGCGTACAGCAAGAGCTGCGTTTGTTAGACGCTGTGCTGCCGTCATTACCATCTGAAGAGGTGGCAGACCCATCTTCATTTCGAGCAATGGTGCGTCCACCTCATTACGGGCTAGTTGTCCGAACATGCCTGGACATCCATTTTCATGGCGGATAATAGATTACGTTATGGTGTTAGTTACGGAACTTGAATAATGAGGATCGATTAAGTGTTACATCGATGAACGAGAACAAGATACATGTTGCCCCGCATAATGAGAAAAAGAAAGGATTAGTACTCGTCTATGTCAATGAAGTATTTGTACGGTATTCCTTTGGAACATCTCGCGTAACCAAAATGTCCCGATAAGTGCAGAAATGTTTCCATTTAGTTTTTTATTACCCCTTTCAAGGTGGTAATTAACATTTTAGGACTACCTCTCGTATTTTAAGTCCACCGTGCCCGTTTCAAACAATTTCAGTGACATTTCTCTGAGCCACACCCTTTTCTGGAAGTGGCCGTGGAAACAATGTCGAGACAGGTACAGTGTGAACATCGCACAGTCACCCAGATATAAAGTGTTGCAGTTTCCGCCGCAGTTCTGCGCGTGCGTTCTCACTGCACGAGGAGAGTGCTGGTGGTGGAGGTATCACTTAAACTGTGGCTCTCGCCACCCATCTCCGTGCGACTTGGGCCGCCACCGCCTCGCTTTATTCATTTCCCTCGCGCTGTTTCGTGTTTTCTTTTCTGCTGCCGACACTGCGGAGCTCTCGGCGGGCATGCATTTTGCATGAGTGCGCCGTGGCGGGCGCTAATGTTATGGCCCCATATGAATTATACAGCCTGACCCCGGGGCCCGCAACTCCAAACGGCGCCTCCAGCGACTGCAACCTCAGGCGTGGGCTGAGTGGACACCTGGCTAGCTCGCCCGCAGTGGTCCGTGTCGGAGTAGTTCTGTAACCATTCTCAGCTGGCGGATGCTCACAGCGGAGACAAAATGTTACTAGAAGCAAAAATGCGTTACGCTAAGCTACTCGCCAACAAGTCTGCGACTTTACTCTGTTACTCTCAGTACAGGGCTGCAAATAAAAACAGAGTGTTGCTGGCAGTTTCGCCACGAATATCACCTGCAATAGATCGCTTACTTCGTCCTCTCCACACACGAGCATTTTTGGTGTCACTGTGTAGTGAAGTTCCGATTTGGAAAATGTGACGGTAGATTGGTGGTGACGTATTGAGAGGTGCGCTCAACAACATTAAAAAACTTCCTGGCAGATTAAAACATACGTTTTTTTGCGTTGATCTCATTTTGTTCCTTATTGTTCGTTCTATATGTTCGGGGTGGTCGTCTCATGATGCTTGTTGAAGTTCCTCGTGGGTACATTAACTCAGTTTTTTTATTACAGAGGGCAGATAACCCTCTGACCGAACACGCTTTTTTTAAAAAAAATCTCATTTTGTTCGCTTTTGTTCGTTGTATCTGCTCGGGGCGGACGTTGTAAGACATCCGATTAAGTTCGTTGATGATCGATTAACTCAGTTTTTTGTATTACAGAGGGTACGTAACCCCCTGACCGAACACGTTTTTTTTATTTTATTTTATTTTATTTTTTTTTTTTTTTTTAGTCTAATGAACCGCTGCAGGAGCAGGACGACGGGTAGGGCAGGGGTCGACACCCGAAGCCTGGCCATCCCGCCGCCACGCCCAAGCAACGTGTTCGAGTTCGAGGATCGAAGGATCAGGAAGAGGATGTAGTGGGTTTGTCGATGTTGTTTTATTTATTTATTTCTTTAATTTTTATAACATTTTTTATATAGATTTATTTTTGTTTCATTACAAAGAAAAATCCTACAACTGCCGTAGCCGTGCGTCCGAGTCGTCTTCTCGTCTGTTGGGAGGGGTTCCCCCCTATTCCGTCCGTAGAGGATCAATATGCTCCAGGATTCTTCTCCATTTTCAGCGTCTCATACCCGGAACGCCCCAGTGAGCAGGAGGATCCGCAAATAATGAACCTAAATAATTTGCGAAACGAGTTCTGTACTTCGGGTGGCGGCTGAAAGCTGCATGTGTCGTCATCAATAGAGATCAAAAGTCGAGTGTGCCTTTGGGAGCATCGCAAAATATGTAGTAATGCCTTTTAGCCAGTTAACGGCGTTCGTTCTGGTTGATGGAAAGTATACGCTGTCGGGGCGCAATACTTCATCAGGGGAGATAGACTCCGGCAATCGCCGCAAGAGTGACGCCAGCATGCGCTGCGTCAGTAGCCAGCACTCGCTGGTCGCGGCACACGTCAGACGGTGTGCGTCCGAGTCAGCGACTGAGCATGTCGGACACAAGGGGTCGTCCGTCAGATGTATGGAATGTAGCCTCTGACGAGTAGCGAACTTCCCATTCACAACCACGTACCACAATGAACGCACCGTCGTAGGCAGAAAAGGCGTGTGTACCGCTCGCCACACCGTGTTCCAGGCAACTTCAGATGTCTGTGGGTGACCGTATTTACAGGTTGCTGCTGTTGATAGAGGCGATAATAGTCTTTTGTGCTGGGCTTCCATGTCGTCGGAAGTTCTGACTGTAAGTAGCTGAAGTCAATCAAGAACTCTCTGATGTGGGCGAGTGCCGATGAAATGTGTCCTACAGAAACCGGGGGATGCAGAGAGTGTGGTGCCACTTCCGCTATCAGGGTGCCCGTCAGAGTGGCGTGGGCAGAGGTCCACTTGCGACGCATAGTGTTGAGATAAAGCGATTGCGCACGGTTATATACATGAATTAAACCGATACCGCCCGCCCGCTGGGGCAGCGTCAGGGTGGCGTATCGGACTTTAAAGACCAGACCGGTGCTTACGAAATGTCCATATGCTGCTTGAAATCTGTCGGCCATCGTAGCCGTCAAGGGAAGGATATGCGCAATATAGTTCAGTTTTGAGACAAGATAGGTGTTGACATAACGCGTTCTGAGAAGCATATCCAAGCGACGCAGTTTGTTGTCCTGCAGCAGAGCACGTGTCTGGTGTAGGAGCCGGCGGTACGTAGCCGCCGCCGTGCGGCGGACAGTGCTATAGAATTGCACTCCTAAACACTTGAGTACGGGCACCTTGTCAAAGGGCACCGCCGTTGTGTGGGAAAGCCCCCCTCCGACATCCATGTATTTTGTCTTCTTCACGTTGATGACACTCCCAGCGACCGCCCCGTACTGGCGTAGCAACTGTAGCGCCATATGCATTTCATCCTCTGATCTGGCCAGGAACACCACGTCATCGGCGAATGCACCACAACGAAAGGTCACGTCCCGCAAGGAGATACCAGTTAATCGCTGTCGTAGACCATGTAAAGCTGGTTCAAGCGCTGCAGCAAATAATATACCCGACAGGGGGCACCCTTGTCGCACTGACCGTCTAACAACAATGTGACCAGACTGATAACCGTTGACCATCATGCGGGAGCGCGCTCCGTGGACCAGTCGAAGGACCACCTGTGCAGACTCCTGAGAGAGGCCCATGTGTTGCAAAACTGCGCGTAAGAAACCGTGGTCGACGCGGTCGAATGCGTGGTCAAAATCTACGGCGACAAGGGCGCCTCGTATTTTGCAGGCCGCCGTCAAAGCAATTACGTCGCGGTATGCTCCTAGCGCCGTATGAATGTTGCTGACACCACCTAAACATGTCTGATCGGTGTGGATGGCTTTCCCGATAGCGGTGTGGAGACGCGCGCGGAGGATACGGGCGAAGATCTTGTAGTCGTTGTTGAGGAGTGTGAGGGGGCGAAAGTCCTGCCACCTACAATCACCAATCGGTTTCGGTACTGGGATCAAGATGCCTTCTGTGAATTCTGTGGGGACAGTGAAATCAGGGCGGATCAGGTCTTGAAACATTTGGAGCCACTTGTCACCCATAAGGTGGTAAAAAGTGCGGTAGAATTCCAGGGGTAAACCGTCCGGTCCAGGCGACTTGTTCGGTGCTCCACGTGCCAAGGCCGATGTCAGCTCGTCGGGTGTAATGGGCAACAGCAGACTATCATCGGGTGCCACGTCCCGAGGGGCGGGAAAATCGTGCAACAGCTCGTCATAATCAAGTACATTTCGCGGATCTTCCATGTACAAGGTCCCATAGTGTCTGGCGAACGTGTGCGCGATGTCCGTTTGTGTCACTGCGCGGCCGCCCTCCTCCGTGCTCACCGCCGTAATGAGCTGACGTTTGCGGTGGCGCCTCTCGCGCACAATGTGATACACAGACGCTGTTTCGTTGGGGATACAGTCTTGCACTCGCGCACGGATGCGGAAACCTTCGAGCTGCTCAGTCCTGATGCGAAGTAGACGAGCTTTGATACGTTGTACGGACATCTGACGTTCGGGAGACGGCGGTTGCGTCGCCAGCTCACGTAACGCTGTATAGTAAAATTCCGATGTTGCCCTTTGCCAGTTCGATCTGTCACGCCCGTAGGGCATCAAGGTCATTCGGAGTGCAGGTTTGACACATCCCAGCCACCACAGCAACGTGGATGCATACATGGGCAGGCGCCTGATACATCGACGCCACGTGTCAGTGACTGCTCGCCGACACGCTTCCTCGCGAAGGAGGGAGACGTTCAGCGTCCACGGGCCCCTGCTGCGTCTTGTGAGTTGTGACACGCTGAGCTACCGTGCCGGCTATCATCTGAGCTACCCAAGCGCGACTCACGATCCGTTCTCACAGCTTTAATCCCACCAGTACCTCGCCTCCTACCTTCCAAACATCTCCTGCCCTCGTTGTCAGCTCCTTTAGTGGGTTCAGATTTTCACAAATACGTCTTTCAGAGGCTCTTTTCTGCTGGTTCAGCATCAGAATACTTAATGTTGCAGGCGAGTTTCTATGAAGTTTGTAAGGTAGGAGACGAGCTTGGGAGCTCAGATGGTAGAGTACTTACCCGCGAAAGGCAAAGGTCCCGAGTTCTAGTCTCGGTTGGGCACACAGTTTTAATCGGCCAGGAAGTTTCGTATCAGCGCACTCTATTGCAGAGTGAAAATTTCATTTTGGAAACATTAAAAAAATTACCAGCAATAAAGCATGCATTTAAAGTAAAACACAATGGAGAGAGGAAGCCCCAGTTAGCCTTACAATTTTATTAACAGGAAGTATAAATACGCCATTGCACAATCAGTTATAAAAACACGAGGTAGCTCCACTTACAAGGGTGGTTAATAGAAATTACCAAAAATTTAAACTCATCATTAGCTAAAGCAGAATAAAAGAAACAGCGTGAGATCATAGATTTATCATATCATGGATAATCCATTTAAAACACCATCAATATCCAAAGCCCACACATAGAACTACAGACTCAGGCTGACAGTTACACGAAAGCAGCTTCAAATCATAAGCACTAGAAGCACGTCGGAACACTTTAATTTAAATGGAGACCCACCAGACACACAACAGGCATCACAAAGCCAGGATAAGAAAAGTAAGCAATAGTTAGAATCTTTCTCGAAAGAACCCAAACCAACGGCCATTCGATAGCGAAGCAACTTAATACAAATCTCTTATGAATTAATTGTGTATAGGTAGCCTTTGCACTGTTAAATGCAGAGGTGAGAGCGGATAGGTGGAATGAACACATTGGAAGCCTATAGGACAGGAAGATTTGTCCAGTGTGATAGAAGAAGAAACAGGAGTCGAGTCAGGAAACGTAGGGGATCCAGTATTAGAATCAGAATTTAAAAGAGCTTTGGAGAAGATCAAATAAGGCAGAAAGGATAGATAACATTCCATCAGAATTTCTAAAATCATTGGGCGAAGTGGCAACAAAACGACTATTCACGTTGGTGTATAGTATGTATGAGGCTGGCGACATACCATCTGACTTTCGGAAAAATATCATCCACACAATTCCGAAGACCGCAAGAGCTGCCAAGCGCGAGAATTATCGCAAAATCAGCTTAACAGCTCATGCATCGAAGTTGAATAATTTACAGAATAATGGAAAAGAAAAGAGAGGATGTGCTAGATGATGATCAGTTTGGCTTTAGAAAAGATAATTCTGACGTTGTGGTTGATAATGGAAGCAAGGCTAAAGAAAAAGCGTGACACATTCTCAGGATTTGTCGACCTGGGAAAAGCGTTCGACAATGTAAAATGGTGTAAGATGATCGAAATTCTGAGTAAAATGCAGGTAAGCTATAGGGACAGACGGGTAATATACGATATGGACGACCAAGAACGAGGTGCTCGGGTTAAAAACGGTGTAAGGCAGGGATGTAGTCTTTCGTCTCTACTGTTCAATCTGTAAATCGAAGAAGCAACGATGAAAATAAAATAAAAGTCAGGAGTGTAATTAAAGTTAAACGTGAAATGATATAAATTATACGATTCGCTGATGACATTTCTGTCCTCAGTGAAAGAGAAAAATAATTACATGATCTGCTCAGCGAAACGCAAAGTCTAATGGGTACAGAATATGGATTTAGTGTAAATCGAAGAAAGACGAGAGTAATGGGAAGTAGCAGAAATGAGAACAGCCAGAAACTTAACATCAGGATTGATGGTCATGAAGTAGGCGAAGTTAAGGAATTCTACTGTCTACACAGCAAAATAACCGATGACAGACAGAGAAAAAAAAAGACATCAAAAGCAGACTAGCAGTGGCAAAAGGGCATTGCTGGCCAAGGAAAGTCTACTAGTGTCACACATAGGCCTTAATTTGAGGAAGAAATTGCTGTGAATGTACGTTTGGAGCACAGCATTGTATGGTAGTGAAACATGGACTATGGGAAAAGTGGGACAGAAGAGAGTCGAAGCATTTGAGATGTGGTGCTACAGACGAATGTTGAAAATTAGATGGACTGATAATATAAGGAATGAGGAAGTTCTGCGCAGAATCGGGGAGGGAAGGAATATGTGGAAAATACACTCCTGGAAATGGAAAAAAGAACACATTGACAACGGTGTGTCAGGCCCACCATACTTGCTCCGGACACTGCGAGAGGGCTGTACAAGCAATGATCACACGCACGGCACAGCGGACACACCAGGAACCGCGGTGTTGGCCGTCGAATGGCGCTAGCTTCGCAGCATTTGTGCACCGCCGCCGTCAGTGTCAGCCAGTTTGCCGTGGCATACGGAGCTCCATCGCAGTCTTTAACACTGGTAGCATGCCGCGACAGCGTGGACGTGAACCGTATGTGCAGTTGACGGACTTTGAGCGAGGGCGTATAGTGGGCATGCGGGAGGCCGGGTGGACGTACCGCCGAATTGCTCAACACGTGGGGCGTGAGGTCTCCACAGTACATCGATGTTGTCGCCAGTGGTCGGCGGAAGGTGCACGTGCCCGTCGACCTGGGACCGGACCGCAGCGACGCACGGATGCACGCCAAGACCGTAGGATCCTACGCAGTGCCGTAGGGGACCGCACCGCCACTTCCCAGCAAATTAGGGACACTGTTGCTCCTGGGGTATCGGCGAGGACCATTCGCAACCGTCTCCATGAAGCTGGGCTACGGTCCCGCACACCGTTAGGCCGTCTTCCGCTCACGCCCCAACATCGTGCAGCCCGCCTCCAGTGGTGTCGCGACAGGCGTGAATGGAGGGACGAATGGAGACGTGTCGTCTTCAGCGATGAGAGTCGCTTCTGCCTTGGTGCCAATGATGGTCGTATGCGTGTTTGGCGCCGTGCAGGTGAGCGCCACAATTAGGACTGCATACGACCGAGGCACACAGGGCCAACACGCGGCATCATGGTGTGGGGAGCGATCTCCTACACTGGCCGTACACCACTGGTGATCGTCGAGGGGACACTGAATAGTGCACGGTACATCCAAACCGTCATCGAACCCATCGTTCTACCATTCCTAGACCGGCAAGGGAACTTGCTGTTCCAACAGGACAATGGACGTCCGCATGTATCCTGTGCCACCCAACGTGCTCTAGAAGGTGTAAGTCAACTACCCTTGCCAGCAAGATCTCCGGATCTGTCCCCCATTGAGCATGTTTGGGACTGGATGAAGCGTCGTCTCACGCGGTCTGCACGTCCAGCACGAACGCTGGTCCAACTGAGGCGCCAGGTGGAAATGGCATGGCAAGCCGTTCCACAGGACTACATCCAGCATCTCTACGATCGTCTCCATGGGAGAATAGCAGCCTGCATTGCTGCGAAAGGTGGATATACACTGTACTAGTGCCGACATTGTGCATGCTCTGTTGCCTGTGTCTGTGTGCCTATGGTTCTGTCAGTGTGATCATGTGATGTATCTGACCCCAGGAATGTGTCAATAAAGTTTCCCCTTCCTGGGACAATGAATTCACGGTGTTCTTATTTCAATTTCCAGGAGTGTACTAACAAGGGGAAGGGACAAGATGATGGGACATCCGTTAAGTTATTAGAGAATGACTTCCACGGTATTAGAGGGAGCTGTAGAGGACAAATATTGTAGAGGAAGGCAGAGGCTGGAATACATCCAGCAAGGAATAGACGACGTAGGTTGCAAGTGCTACTCTGAGATGGAGAGGTTGGCACAGGAGTGGAATTCGTGGCGGGCCGCATCAAACCAGTCGAAAGGCTGATGACTCAAAACAATAAAACAAGCCTTTGTGCCACCTCTTAATTTGGCGGAAATGTAATTAATTGAATATCTGCAGATCAGTGGCTCTTGTCACGCCACAGGTTTATACCGGGCAAAAAATCCAATACAGTCAAACGACACAAGATCGAACCGCGGCTAGAGATCATTTACCAACTGGAAGATCCATTGACGGGTCCTACTTGTCACCGGGCCGAGACATGTAGCGAACTGCGACCTCCAGCGTATGTTGTCCAGCAAATGTTTGCTTGTTGGTCGCACGACAGGAATTAAGGCCGTTCCGGAAAGCAGAATCGCCGAAGCGTAGCTCCGTTGCGCCCGCTCACAAGTTTGCTGCACACTTCTCTGGCGGTGCGCGTGCGCATGCGCCGCGGCGGAGCAGCTGGGCGGATATTCATGATGTCTCGCAGACGTGCCGGAATTGAACCGCCACAGAAACAGAACTGCTATGTTTAGCCATTGATCCATGTATTGGTACGCATGCGGCAGCATGCGCTACCAAATATGTTGCAAAACGCCCCGCATAATAACTGGATTCTTCCATGGTTCATACTTCGGGTGATAGAAGGGTAGATTGGCCTAGAGACCCTTTATAAAGCCAACAGAACGATCGTCTTTGTGTCACAGCACAAGATCGAAGTAAGGATATTACGGACTTCCTCCTGCTTATGCAAATAGCGCAAATCGGGTTGGCTGTTTCTGCAATTGATGTGGTCTAAGGTGTATCTTACGGGGCTTAAGTAGCTCATGAGCGGCACCTTAGAAAACGCGTCAAAAGGGCATTTTACCATTTTTAAGTGCCAAAACAGAGCTGTGGATTCCAAGACGGCGATGCACAGGAAATGGCAGAAATTTTTACGATGTATTCCTAAGATCCCAATCTCAAACAACCTGGAAAATTTTCTTGACATATTTAGACGTTTCCGATATACAAAGGTTTAAAGATACCTCACATGTGCACGCAAAATACGTACGTAAAATCCGATGTGAGGCAAAAACGTAGTTGATAGAGTGACGTAGAACGGATAAATACGCTGTAAAGTGTCTGCGTTATAATCAGAAGGGTTCTGGGAGCCGCATGTTGTACTAGTGAAGCACTTGCAAATATTTTTGCACGTAAAATCCTATCTGAGGTGCACAATTATTTTTGCTTTATTTCAGTTTCAAAAAAATGGTTCAAATGGTTCTGAGCACTATGGTACTTAACTGCTGTGGTCATCAGTCCCCTAGAACTTAGAACTACTTAAACCTAACTAACCTAAGGACATCACACACATACATGCACGCGGCAGGATGCGAACCTGCGACCGTAGCGCCTAGAACCGCTCAGCCGCTCCGGCCGGCTATTTCAGTTTCACCTAAGTAAATTATCAACATTTTATTGACCCATAAAGTTCTTTTCATAAGATTGACATGCCATGCAGTTGCAGGGAAAAGAAGGGAACCAGCAGAAGATGCTCCTATCGAGGCACAAAGTGGCGAATATGCTCCTGTTTAAAAGACTCAGTGAAAAGTGGAGTACCAGCTGCCTTATTCTACCTCCCTCGACATATTTAAAATTTTTACCAAAATTTTTGGCATACGAACATGTTCGCCCTTTTTTATGCTGAGAGAAAGCGAGACAGTGTCAGTGTGGAAGAGGCAGAAAAGTAATAAGTACTGGAAGATAGTTGAGAATGGTTGTGGCATAGAAAGAGCGAAGGAGACAATGCCAGTGTGACAAACAGGGACAGAGCAATGGTACCTAGTTGGCAGTGACAGAACAGCGCTATGAAATGTGTGAAGGAAAGGAATAGAGAAAAGTGGAGGTGAGTGAGAGCGGGTGAGAATGAGAGACAGAGTCTATGACAGTGACAACGAGGAAGAGAGAGAAATAGTGACAGAAGAGACAGCAGCAATGGGAATGAACGAATGAGAGAGTAGCAGTAGGATAGTGACAGTGAGAGGAGGCCGTATTAGTAGTAGTAGTAGTAGTAGTAGTAGTAGTAGTAGTAGTAGCATTAGTAGTAGTAGTAGTAGTAGGAGGAGGAGGAGGAGGAGGAGGAGGGGGAGGGGGAGGAGGAAGCTGTGGCTGTGCTACACGAGACAGTGGCAATTAGAGAGACATAAACAGATAATGACAATTAGTTTCGCTGACTGTGTAGGAATGAGTAGGTGGGAATGACTGGGTATGAAAGACTTACAACGACGGACTATTGGGTTGAGCGAGTTACAGATAAGGGAGCTCGTGTGAGAGAGGTCACTTGCATGTTAAGAAGAGAGCATGCCAAAAGTTCGGGAAAATTTTTAAAGATTCTGGGGAGTGCAGATAGAGACAGTTGGTACTTCACTTTTCACTCAGATTCTCTTGAACAGGAGTACATTTGGCTTTATTTGCTCCGATACGAGCATTTTTCCGCTGTTGTCTACTATTGTAAACAATAGCACAAGACTTGATATTTATTAAAGTGGTTTGGGCACAAACTGTGCCGTGATTACGTGGCACAGTCAAAGTGCTGTCCCGCTGGGCAGTTGGCGCCAAGGGCGTTTGGAGCACCAAAGCAGCCGAGTACAGAGCTACCGGAGATGATGAGCAGGCGAGGACGACAGCGTTAAGGGATCTTGGCTCGGAGATCAAAGCCAGCGCCTGGGAGGAGTGTGGGCGTCTGCTGGTCGACAGGGATAGAGGCGTCGAATGCTCCGTGGTAGCGCTGTCCGTTGTCATCTTGGTGCACAGGTGGTCTTCTCGTGGAGGCTTGCAGCGAGCAGTGGCACGGCCAGAGCTTGGAGCCGAGGCCACGGGCAGCTACTGGTGGACAACGCACAGATAGCGGCACAGAGCGCAAGGGGACGAACCGCTTGGTGTTGTTTAGTTCCGAGAAGTCTGTCAAGGGGACTGCTGTGGAGCAGCGGTGCAGCCTGTTGTGGAAACGTACGGCTGAATAGGTGAGTGGAAGATGGCAGCTGTCGACATCTAGAGAGCAACGCCAAAAACATGAAAAGTGGGCCGGATGGTGTTTATCTGCTTCCAGGTGAGACTGCGCCTGTAGTGCTCGCTGCGATGATCGCTGTGTATAGGAGTGATAAGTCCTTGTTATGGTTTCCATGACGTGTCACGCAGATCTTGATCAATTCTGTGCTAATTATACTTTGAAACTGTGTGCTTTATGGCTATTTGCTGACAGGCGATTGCCTGTCCCAAGACTGGCTAAGATTCACGGAAGCACGAAATTTAGTGCGGACGTCAATGCGAGATCCTTTTAATAGTTTCCACAATGAAACATTGTCTCAAAATAGGGTAGAAAACCCAAAGAGATTCAAGTCGTATGTAAAGTACACCAGTGGCAAGAAACAGTCAATAACGTCACTGCGCGATACCGATGGAAATGTTACTGATGATGGTGCCACTAAATCGGAGTTACTAAATACAGTTTTCCGTAATTCCTTCACGAAAGAAGACGAAGTAAATATTCCGGAATTGGAAACCAGAACAACTATTAGCATAAGTGACATAAAAGTGGACGCCTTAGGTGTTGCGTAATAAATCACTCAAGAAAGCCAAGTCTTCCGGTCCAGACGGTGTACCAATCAGGTTCCTTTCAGAGTATACAGACAGAATAGCGCCTTTGTTAGCAATCATATACAACCGCTCACTTGACGAAAGGTCTGTTCCTAAGGACTGGAAAGTAGCACAGGTCACACCACTATTCAAGAAAGGAAATAGGAGTAACCCATTGAATTCCAGACCCATATCACTGACCTCAATTTGCAGTAGGTTTTTGGAGCATATACTGTACTCTAACATATGAATCACCTTGAAGAAAATGACTTATTAATACATAACCAACACGGATTCAGAAAATATCGTTCTTGTGCAACACTCTTTATTCCCATGAAATAATGAGTGCTGTCGACAAGGGATCTCAGATCGATTCGATGCTCCTAGATTTCTAGAAGGCTTTTGATACCGTTTCTCATAAGCGACTATTAATCAAATTGCATGCTTATGGAGTATCGTCTCAGTTGTGTGACTGGATTCGTGATTTCTTCTCAGAGAGGTCACAGTTCGTAGTAACAGACGGTAAAACATCGAGTAGAACAAATGTGATAACTGGCGTTCCGCAAGGTAGTGTCATAGGCCCTCTGTTGTTCCCGATTTACACAAATGATCTAGGTGATAATCTGAATAACCCCCTTAGATTGTTAGCAGATGACGCTGTAATTTACAGTCTAGTAAAATCATCAGGCGATCAATTCCAATTACAAAATGATCCAGAGCGAATTTCTGTATGGTACGAAAAGTGGCATTTAGCACTACACAAAGGCAAATGCGAGGTCATCCACATGGGTACTAAAAGAAATCCGATGAATTTTGGGTATACGAGGAATCGCACTAATCTAAGGGCTGTCAATTCGACTAAATACCTAGGAATTACATTTACGAGCAACTTACATTGGAAACACCACAAAGATAATATTGTGGGGAAGGCGAAACAAAGAGACAGCCTACATTACACTTGTCCGTCCTCTGCTGGAATATTGCTGCGCGATGTGGGATCCTTGCCAGGTAGGATTGACGGAGGACATCGAAAAAGTGCAAAGAAGGGCTACTAGTTTCATTTTATCGCGCAATAAGGGTGAGAGTGTCACTGATATGATACATAAGTTGGGGTGGCAGTCACTGAAAGAAAAGCGTTTTCTTTGTGGCGATATCTATTTACGAAATTTCAATCACCGACTTTCTCTTCCGAATGAGAAAATACTTTTTTTACATCCACCTACGTAGGGAGAAATGATCAGCGTAATAAAATAAGAGAAATCAGAGCTCGAACGGAAAGATTTAGGTGTTCCTTTTTCCCATGCGCCATTCGAGAGTGGAATGGTAGAGAAGTAGTACGAAAATGGTTCGATGAACTCTCTGCCAGGCACTTTAGTGTGAATTGCGGAGCAGACATGTAGATGTAGATGCAGGCACACTATCAGTAGCACAAAGTAACCTTGCCTGTCTCCTGTTTCAATCCAACTTGTTTGTGGGTAGGCCTTCAACTTATTCGCGTTGATAACGTTAAAACATTGTTTCTTAAACAGCTAGGTTTTGAGTTTCTTACTATGAGATCTTTCCGGACTGATATTTAACTGTGCAAAGGGGTTGTTATACGCTTTCTATCTCACGGTGTTCATAATTTTAGACTGTGTGTGTGTGTGTGTGTGTGTGTGTGTGTGTGTGTGAGCTCGCGCAGCTGCCCTTCTTAGCTGTCACTGAATATTTATTGGTATTATTGTTTTGGATGTTATTATTAATAAATCAGAGCCAGTAAGGGTTTTCTTGTTTTTGGAAGCAGTTTACTTAAAACAAATTCTTTATTAATCGTTTTTGACAGAAGTTTAGTTGCTATACAGGACTACTATAAATGATTCAGTTGATTTCAAAGTTCCATATTTTCCAAAGTATTGTAGAATAAAATCACAAAGTTTGCATTTAGTACTCTACAAATGTTTAATGAATACCCCTCTGGTCACGTGAGACACGTATAAACAGCAGTCAAGTTCGTTCTGTACCTTAAGTAGCAACTTTCAATCTCATTGTTTAGTGACTAACCAGACCTTTAAATATTTGTAAACGATTTTTAGGTGGGACGCTCTCTCACGACATAATGCGAACTTTTGGTAGCCACGAGCGTCCTATGAAACAAAGCAGTTCTTAACGTCTTCTATCTTCTCCTGAATGCCAAGTCAAGCCTCAGAATCTTTAAGGAGAACGCGCAACGGAGATGTTACTACCGGAGCTGTCCAGTACTTTGTAATTGATATGATAAAAGGAAAGAAAACGTCGGCACGACCATGCAGTGACGAAGCCATTTACTTTAATTCAGCATACATTTTCTTTGAAGGATTGCTGATATTATTCCAATACTCTCTCAAGGAAAAAGGAAACGGTATTAAATGAAGTTTAACCTGCATTCAGAAATCTGGTTAATTATTACTAAGCTTGATGTCAGATTAGACGTGTGCGAAACATACTTATGGACTATTACTTTAGTCCCTTATGTATGTACAAAGGAGGAGCGTGTTTCCTTAATTTGGCATGGAGATTCGGCGTGAAAAGCCTTTCCATGCGTTTGGGCTAATGATCTACTTTAGAATGAATCTTTGGACATTCACTCACATAGATAACCAAATGAGGCAGAAATTACAGTAAATTCTATTAATTTGATACACTGACTACTGATGCTTACTTGACTTGTGGACTTCAGTTCTCTCCAGCGAAGAATTTTACGGTCGTGGCTGGAATGGACGATGACCATGTGGTGTTCGACACCATGGCAAGAAGTATCATAACACTCCAACAACACTGAATTTAGAACAAAGAGAATTAATACCTGAACCACCTACCTCCATCTGCGAATCGCGGGGGAGAACTGGTGCAAAATTAACTGCCGATTTCATAGCGTGACGACACTGTTTAGTACGAGCAAAAAGAAAAAAAAGAACAAGTAAAGTGAATCACTTCGTACTCCTGACTACCGGCGAGTTTGAACGCGACCTAACTTATAAAACTTTCACCTGACTTAATACGGAACTCCACGTTCCATTCAAACATAACTGGCTGCTTGTACGCCGGACGCCGTGTCCAGCGCCAGTTCTTTCTGGAGGGGTAGCAACAGAAATATCTCCGGCTGAGCCGTGTGCGGCTCGCGTTGGTGCCGTTGGTAGTTTGGCATCGTGTAATGGGGTTAGTGGCGTCTCGTTTTCTTCTTCTGTTTACTGGCGCCACTGCGTTTGCTAGCGTTGTCTGTCCACGAGTGGCAGCAGCAGCGTTTATCGATATCGAGTACCCATACTATCTTTGAAAGGACGAGAAGGTTTTTCCGGGTCGGGTGTTTCGGTAGTTCGGTTGGGACGGAGCAGCAGACAGGTCCGGCAGCGCGAGGGAATGACAGGACCGCTGGCGGCATGCAGGCATTGTCAGACTGAGGGGCTGTAGTTGCGAGGGCCACAACCTCGTTGTCCACCAGGGCCAGGACGTTGAGTTGAGTGAACATTAATCCAGTAGTGAAACCTCCACTATTTTGTGATCACGCCGTCTGTGCGTGCGTTGCTGCTTGAGGGTCGCTGTGAGACGAACAGCAGCGAGTGGAGCATGTCGAGATGGCAGAATCTATCAGCCATCTTCTACTGCCTGTTATCAGCTTTCAAATTTTGTGTTATTATTTGGTGAAGTGCAACCAGCGGTATTGTACTTCCTAGTGGCCACTAACGCCCCAGTTACCCGCCCTGGAGGTTAGCGTATTTTTGCGGCAGTGTACTTTTTCCTCGTCTTGCCGATGCTGTCCAGCATGATGTGTTGTTCGACAGCCTCTTTGATTGCGGTGTGGATTGTGATTTCTTTTGTCTACCTTGGTTGTAGTGGTTGCTTCTGCTTTTCGATGTTTTGAACACTGGATTCTCAAGACTCACTACTGTCTGTCACTTCACCCTTGCTTGAATTATTCTATCGTTGTACAGGTTACCACGCATTAGGTGCAGTTGATAAGAGGATTTTTGGACAACATGATTGTGGAGATGAAGCAGCGATTAGTATTATTAATCAATTAATCAAAAACTAGTTTCCTGCCGTTATGTAGACAGGAGTGACACCACCAGCAGTCGACCAATGGTGTAAACGCTCAGAAGAGGACCCCTACGTCGGGTTGAAACCGGTTGGCGGTCTATTAATAATAATAATAATAATAATAATAAATGCGATTAATACTGTTTTTGAATAATTGATAAGAGGATTGATCCGCGTTTAAACTGTCCCTAATTTAGGTGAGCATAGCTCTTGGCTGGCTGTCTCACCGCTTACACAGCTGTAGGGACTTTTCTCAGGTCGATCCTTGGAGCACTGTCTGTGAATCACTCTCTTTTTTATTTGGTCTGATTCTGTCAATTGTTTAAAAATAATATTTGCTCAAATTATTCCTATTGCTTGTGGCCTTCAGCTGACAAGTAATTTTGAATTCATCTTAATAAGGCCTCCAGCCGTCAGAGTAGCTTGTGTTACAGTCAACGTTTTAAAAATAATTTTTTTTATAAAATTGTTTCGTTAAATGAAGTGTATGTGTTTACTGTGCAACCAATGGTAACTGATAAGGCCCCGTCCGCACCTTTTCCTGCTTTCCCTAAGTCCCATGTCTCACCGGCAGCCGTTAAAAAGCGTGGGAAGTTAAGCCGACCAGAGGGACTGGAAAAGCGCCAGCGGCCGTTATCTTTAGGTTGTTTCTGAACAGAGGAAGGTCCCAGAAAGTTCTAGAAAGATCTGCACGGGATTCTACAGGGCGAGTCAAAGGATTCGGTTGTAAAAATAAGAGGAAGGCTGGTTCTGCCGATTTGTTCCCTCCAGGTAAGCACAAAGAAAGCCAGCGAGCTTTCCTACGTCTCCCAGAGACAGAAAGAGACCGCCTCTAAGTTGAAGCTATGTCACACCATGGCATCTCATGCAGGTCCCTACACTGGGACGTGGTGTATGGAACGGAATGAGGCTGTTGATCCAGTAATTAAGTGGAAAATAAAAAACTCAAATGTCCAGTCATTAGCATGTGACAGACAAAAGAGTTCCTGGCAGAATTATTGAATAAAACGGTAATACGGAACCCACGGACCCTTTTCAACAGTTTGGTATTTTAGAGGTAATTTCCAATTGTAATCATACTGTCTCTGACGGTTAAGGTCACACACATTTTTTGCAGATTAGAAAAATTAGCCGTTTCGTTTAGTCGCTTCTGAAATCCCCCACGGGACAAAAAATTCATTTTCCCAGTAGACAGCAGTTTCGGTAACCACTTTACGATTGCACAACTGTTGCTCGTAGACAGCCGCAGGGAGAGGAACATTCTCCACTGTGCGCTAACGTAAGAATCTGGTTAACAGTGTGCCGCGTCATGCTAGAATTTTTTTTTGCTCTGTAGCAAAAAACCGCCGATTGCGAGCGCTTTACTTCAGCCCACCACGCGGCGTGGGGCGTTCACCAGGGCAAAAGAGGCGATAGACGGCGCCGCCACGGCTGCGGTCTTGGCTGGTGTGATTCACTGAGGGCGCGGACAGCAGCATCGACCACTTTTGCCGACGCCAGAGGCACACTCATCGGGAAGCCGGCTGGTGTGGAGTGGTCAGAGGTGGTCTGATGTAGGCACAGTTCTAAATTTGCAGGGATACTCCGCAGGCTTCATTTCAGCAACGTTTATTACCCTACAGACCGCTTCATTCTAAATGAACATCGTCAGACTGATTGATGTGCAACAAGAGAAATATTAACCTAAAAGCTACTAAAACATGCACATTATATAATGTACGAGGGTCACTCCGAAAGGAATGTATATGACAAATGTTTTTTTATTCCAGTCTTTGATCACAATATCAATTTTTTTGACGATGACCGGTTTCAGTCCGTAATGACCATAATCAGATCTTTTCTACACCATGTCCTAAAGTTATAAGGCCATAATGGCATCGTCAAAACATATAAATATCGTCAGCACAGCATCGTCACAAAGATATAAAATAAGGTGTAGAATAGGCCACATAGTCATTATTGCTACTCAATGTTCCATATCATACCGTTTGCTGGAAGACGACCTAAGGGAAGATCAGTTTCAGTTACTAGACTTCTAGAGCTGTCATATGTATAGCGATGGCAATAGGTCTGCAGCTGTAGACTAACTCTGGTTGTGTAAGGGTTTATTTTCTTTTTTTTTTCGAATCTCCTGTGGCTTATTCACCACACAGATGTGTGCGTCTGTGAATGTATAAGGTGCTGCGACATTTCGACCACCGAAATTTTATCAGCAATGATACGTCTGTGCCTTTGTAAACTATTCTATTCTGCAGGGAAAAGGAACGACTGAGCTAAACGTATTTTCGCGAGCGAAGTTGCTTTACACGGATCTGAGTTTCTGATGGGGCCAGGATGGTATGAGAAATCGAAGAGGCTTCTTCAAAAGAATCATTCCGATACCTGTAGATTCCATGAACAACGGAAGTTGACTGGCCTGGCATGGATTAGAAAATGCACTTCTTCTTAACGCGTGTTCAGAGCATTCACCACTGTGTCATTTCCCTCAGCTGCATACTAAAGTTTGGACACGGAACATTTAACTTGCACACTACATCATTCTCGCTGTATGTTGACAGGACATTAATTGGAAATATGAGACAACAGAGGACACGCTGGAAGTTTTGCACTTAATTACGGGGCACCCTGGAGTGTGCATACTCCACAACTTCGAGACTACGGCATCAAGTGGTACGAAGAGGCCCTCTCAAATAAAGTGAAGAGTTAGGGGTAACTGATCCTTGAGGGATTAATTCTCGTAACAACAAGCTGCACTGTTCACCTCAGCCGGCCGGTGTGGCCGTGCGGTTAAAGGCGCTTCAGTCTGGAACCGCGTGACCGCTACAGTCGCAGGTTCGAATCCTGCCTCGGGCATGGATGTGTGTGATGTCCTTAGGTTAGTTAGGTTTAATTAGTTCTAAGTTCTAGGCGACTGATGACCTCAGAAGTTAAGTCGCATAGGTGCTCAGAACCATTTGAACCATTTTTTGTTCACCTCATACGTAGGCGTCCGTAGAAATTATGCCAGAGAGCAAAGGTGTGGTGGAAGAGACTGACTAAAATTGCTGTTTTTATGTAAGTCAGTTGCTTAGTTTGGAGACGTGTCATGCAAGAAGAACTAAATTTTATCGGCGACAAAAAAAAAAAAAAAATTATATCCCTCATACCTGCCGTTTACCCAGCCACCTCTAGGAGTGTGAGAGAATACGCCAGATTCCATTGGGGGGGGGGGGGAGGGGGTATATGACCGTTCTTCCTCCCTCACTTGCAAACGCCTGAAACGTGCGAATTCGAAAACAATGTTTACGGCGAAAATTTAGAACCTGAGCTTCCTGGCTCAAGTAAAGCGGTTTCCTTTTCTTTTTCTTTAATTTTTGGGCTTTCATATATATTTGAGTACAATAGCGTTGTGCCTTTTGCGTCACACGGAAAATAGATAAAGAAAGATGCTGCTCAACCAGCCCTTATTATTGGTTAAACCTTGACGTGATCAACCTACTGCGACTGCACCTAGGCATACAGTGTTGCATGATGCACGGCTCTATTTGAACTGTGGATCGATATAGTCAAAGGGTCGAACTGCAAAAGTCTGTTGTCACGCAAATGAGCTAACATAGCTGAAAAAATAGTCAATGATCGTAAGTCCAGATGCTTTAAGCACTGGAAAGCTATGCGGATTTTAAATAATAAGTTGCAATGAAATATAATAATATCAAAACGGGTTATTATCTACTGATAAATTGATGTGGACAGCACCAAGAGATTTTTGTTGAAGAAATTGATAATTTATTCAGTAACACACATTAAAGTAAAACGTAGTAATGGTGATCTTAGTATAATTCCATTTAATAAGAAATAAAATAATAGTAATAGCAATAACATTAATTTGTAGTAATTCTTGCATGAATGCATAATTAGAATCGCAGCAGATTCCCCACATATCATTAAATCATCAGTGTTCCGCGAAAGGAATAGAACCCACACTTTTTAACTAGGCACTGAAAAATCGCCAGCTCATCATGCATATAGTCCACTACGACGATCAACATATTCTAGTTTATTATTTTATTCATGGCTGTAACTTTTAGCAACTGTAGTATTATTTTTTCAGGATAAATTACAGTCATCAGTTGTAAATAACTTTTATTGTGCTTCACCGGTTTAGAGAAATTAATTTCTCATCTACAGAAGTCGACATAATTAAGGATATTACAAATCTATAGACCTTGGCGCTCATTCTCTCTCTCTCTCTCTCTCTCTCTCACTCACTCACTCACACATTATATATATATATATATATATATATATATATATAAAGTCCGCAGCTCGTTGTCTCGCGGTAGCGCTTCCCGAGCACGGGGTCCCGGGTTCGATTCCCGGCGGGGTCAGGGATTTTCACCTGCCCCGAGATGGCTGGGAGTTTGTGTTGTCCTCATCAACATCATTCATCCCCATTACGGTCGGAGGAAGGCAACAGCCAACTACCTCCATTAGGACATTGCCTAGTAGGGCGGTGCCTAGTAGGGCGGTGCCGATCCTCCGCATCGTTCCCCTACGCTCTGACAAGAAGCATGGGACTTTATTTCCATTTTGCATATATGCTTTACTGTATGGTTAAATGATGGTGGCGTCCTCTTGGGTAAAATATTCCGGAGGTAAAATAGTCCCCCATTCGGATCTCCGGGCGGGGACTACTCAAGAGGACGTCGTTATCAGGCGAAAGAAAACTGGCGTTATGCGGATCGGAGCGTGGAATGTCAGATCCCTTAATAGGGCAGGTAGATTAGAAAAGGGAAATGGATAGGTTGAAGTTAGATATAGTGGGAATTAGTGAAGTTCGGTGGCAGGAGGAACAAGACTTTTGGTCAGGTGAATACAAGGTTATAAATACAAAATCAAATAGGGGCAATGCAGGAGTAGGTTTAATAATGAATAAAAAAATTGGAGTGCGGGTAAGCTACTACCAACAGCATAGTGAACGCATTATTGTGGCCAAGATAGACACGAAGCCCACGCCTACTACAGTAGTACAAGTTTATATGCCAACTAGCTCTGCAGATGATGAAGAAATTGATGAAATGTATCATGAGATAAAAGAAATTATTCAGGTAGTGAAGGGAGACGAAAATTTAATAGTCATAGGTGACTGGAATTCGAGAGTAGGAAAAGGGAGAGAAGGAAACATAGTGGGTGAATATGGTTTGGGGGAGAGAAATGAAAGATGAAGCCGTCTGGTATAATTTTGCACAGAGCATAACTTAATCATCGCTAACACTTGGTTCAAGAATCATAAAAGAAGGTTGTATACATGGAAGAATCATGGAGTTACTAGAAGGTTTCAGATAGATTATATAATGGTAAGACAGATTTAGGAACCAGGTTTTAAATTGTAAGACATTTCCAGGAGCAGATGTGGACTCTGACCGCAATCTATTGGTTATGAACTGTAGATTAAAACTGAAGAAACTGCAAAAAGGTGGGAATTTAAGGAGATGGGACCTGGATAAACTGACTAAACCAGAGGTAACAGAAGAAATATTGAATTTAATTGATGAAAGGAGAAAATATAAAAACGCAGTAAATGAAGCAGGCAAAAAAGAATCTCAAAAATGATATCGACAGGAAGTGCAAAATGGCTAAGCAGGGATGGCTACAGGACAAATGTAAGGATGTAGAGGCTTATCTCACTAAGGGTAGGACAGATATTGCCTACAGGAAAATTAAAGAGACCTTTGGAGAAAAGAGAGCCACTTGTATGAATATCAAGAGCGTTGATGGAAACCCAGTTCTAAGCAAAGAAGGGAAAGCAGAGAGGTGGAAAGAGTATATAGAGGGTCTATACAAGGGCGATGTACTTGAGGACAATATTATGGAAATGGAAGAGGATGTAGATGAAGATGAAATGGGAGATACGATACTGCGTGAAGAGTTTGACAGAGCACTGAAAGACCTGAGTCGAAACAAGGCCCCGGGAGTAGACAACATTCCATTGGAACTACTGACAGCCTTGGGAGAGCCAGTCCTGACAAAACTCTACCATCTGGTGAGCAAGATGTATGAAACAGGTGAAATACCCTCAGACTTCAAGAAGAATATAATAATTCCAATCCCAAAGAAAGCAGGTGCTGACAGATGTGAAAATTACCGAACTATCAGTTTAATAAGTCACAGCTGCAAAATACTAACGCGAATTCTTTACAGACGAATGGAAAAACTGGAAAAAGCCGACCTCGGCAAAGGTCAGTTTGGATTCCGCAGAAATATTGGAATACATGAGGCAATACTGACCCTACGACTTATCTTAGAAAATAGATTAAGGAAAGGCAAACCTACATTTCTAGCATTTGTAGACTTAGAGAAAGCTTTTGACAATGTTGACTGGAATACTCTCTTTCAATTTCTAAAGGTGGCAGGGGTAAAATACAGGGAGCGAAAGGCTATTTACAATTTGTACAGAAACCAGATGGCAGTTATAAGATTCGAGGGGCACGAAAGGGAAGCAGCGGTTGGGAAGGGAGTGAGGCAGGGTTGTAGCCTCTCGCCGATGTTATTCAATCTATATACTGAGCAAGCAGTGAAGGAAACAAAAGAAAAATTCGAAGTAGGTATTAAAATCCATGGGGAAGAGATAAAAACGTTGGTGTTCGCCGATGACATTGTAATTCTGTCAGAGACAGCAAAGGACTTGGAAGAGCAGTTGAACGGAATGGATAGTGTCTTGAAAGGAGGATATAAGATGAACATCAACAAAAGCAAAACGAGGATAATAGAATGTAGTCGATTTAAGTCGGGTGATGCTGAGGGACTTAAAGTAGTAAGGGAGTTTTGCTATTTGGGGAGCAAAATAAGCATTTCTGAAGAAGAAAAATTTGTTAACATCGAGTATCGATTTAAGTGACATGAAGTCGTTTCTGAAAGTATTTGTATGGAGTGTAGCCATGTATGGAAGTGAATGATGGACGATAAATAGTTTGGACAAGAAGAGAATAGAAGCTTTCGAAGTGTGGTGCTACAGAAGAATGCTGAAGATTAGATGGGTAGATCACATAACTAATGAGGAGGTATTGAATAGAATTGGGGAGAGGAGGAGTTTGTGGCACAACTTGACAAGAAGAAGGGACCGGTTGGTAGGACATGTTCTGAGGCATCAAGGGATCACAAATTTAGCATTGGAGTGCAGCGTGAAGGGTAAAAATCGTAGAGGGAGACCAAGAGATGAATACACTAAGCAGATTCAGAAGGATGTAGGTTGCAGTAAGTACTGGGAGATGAAGAAGTTTGCACAGGATAGAGTATCATGGAGAGCTGCGTCAAACCAGTCTCAGGACTGAAGACAACAACAACAACAACAACAACAACAACAAAGAAGATATTTGCTGTAACTAAGTAGGTTTTTGTAATATACCTTTTATACTTCACATAAATTATTGCAAAAGCCTAAAGATTTATAATATCTCTAATTTTGTAGACTTGTGAAGATGACAAATTAATTTATCGAAACCAGTAAAGCGTAATAAAAGTTATTTACAACTGATGATTGAAATTTATCCTGAAAAAATAATCTATTTTGCGAAATTATGAGCAGATTCACATAATATATTCAGTACTCATTCCAAAACAGCAAGTAAATGAAGTTCCTCAATGCGTTTCTTTTGATTTTTGCGAACTCTTCAAGTTCCTGCTAATTCCCAGAAGAAAAGTCACAACTGCCTCACATTTTAGTGTTGTATTGTAGTCTAGGGGCAGTCCGGCTTTAGCAGCAGAGCAGAACTGATGTGCCGAGTCTTTCCGGCTGTAGTGCGAGCACTCTCGCCTAGTTACCTTTCTTCGGTCGACACTGACATGACGTCATGGCGCGACAAGATCATGGCAGATCAATACCGAAAATCAACATTGAAATTCACTTTTAAAACGACTTTGCTAGACAAAAAGCGCTCGATGTCGAACGCTTTTGGAAGAAGGAGACCAAGATCCCGGCTGTCGACACCATCGGCGTCCTATGTTCGATCGTCAGTAACACGGTCTAGCCGAAACTTACCAACGACGCTACATGCGACACGGTTCTTCGAGACATGAAACGAAGACTTCGCTTCTGCTATGCACATGGAAATGTTGACAACGCCGAGTATGACCAAGCCAGACTGGGACTGCAGACAGTACGCATATTCGAACTACCATTTGAACTCCCGGAGGTGCAGCACAATTACATGTGGCAGAAAAGTGCACCCAATTTAATACGTATCCAGTCCTCTGCGGAGTACAGGAGGTGACGTTTAAAGTCCGACGGCACATACTATCACACCTCAAAATAGAAAGCTGCCGGGCCATAGTTATTCGTGACGGCCAGCCTGAAGCATGTTCCGGATGCGGCAAGGAAGATCTACCACTTAACGAGTGCCTCCAGCGTCGGATGACACTACTTCCATCGCAAGAAGTGGCACCTCCACCGATGCCGACAATTCTCACTGTAACTTATGCGGCGGCGCTCATGACGTCTCCGTCTGTCCAGATACAATAGACCAACGTTGTAGTGCAGGAACCACCCTCTGAGACCAACGCCTGGCCGAGCAGTCAGTTTGGCCAGTGGCAGATCTTCCTACAATACCACAAATACCACTGGGCACTGCGGACACCTGGCCGGCCGTTGTGGCCGAGCGGTTGTAGGCGCTTCAGTCTGGAACCGCGCGACCGCTACAATCACAGGTTCGAATCTTGCCTCGGCCATGAATGTGTGTGATGTCCTTAGGTTAGTTAGGTTTAAGTAGTTCTAAGTTTTAGGGGACTGATGACCTCAGAAGTTAAGTGCCATAGTGCTCACAACCATTTGAACCATTTGAACACCTGACAGCTGGATGGTAATCGATGCACTTATCGTACCAACAGAAGCCTTTGTGCAGGCGTGGCCACACACAGAAACTGCGTTCTCCATAACGCCGAAAGCGATTCCGTAGGACAGTGTCGGAATACGCCAGCTCCCATTCACAGGAAGAAGAAGAGCTGATCCCGCTCCAAACTCTTGGTTCAAATGGTTCAAATGGCTCTGAGCACTATGCGACTTAACTTCTGAGGTCATCAGTCGCCTAGAACTTAGAACTAATTAAACCTAACTAACCTAAGGACATCACACACATCCACGCCCGAGGCAGGATTCGAACCTGCGACCGTAGCGGTCACGCGGTTCCAGACTGAAGCGCGTTTAACCGCACGGCCACACCGGCCGGCCTCCAAACTCTTGGGTCGAGGTGTTCGATACCGGGCAAAATCTCCAGCCGGGGCCCGCTGAGGTCTAAACAACACCGGTAGGGTGTTTCCAGTCATCAACAGTCCACTGTCGGTGTTGACGGGCCCAGGCGAGGAGTAAAGCTTTGCGTCGTGCAGTCATCAAGAGTACACGAGTGGGCCTTCAGCTCCAAAAGACCATTTCTATGATGTTTCGTTGAATGATTCGCACGCTGACACTTGTTGACAGCCTAGCACTGAAATCTGCAACAGTTTCCGGAAGGATTGCACTTCTGCCACGTTGAACGATTCTTTTCAGTCGTCGTTGGTACCGTTCTTGCAGAATCTTTTTTCGGTTGCAGCGATGTCGGAGATTTCATATTTTACCGGGTTCCTGATATTTACGGTACACTCGTGAAATGGTCGTACGGGAAGATCCCCACTTCATCGCTACCTCAGAGATGCTGTGTTCCATCACTCGTGCGTCGACTACAACAGCGCGTTCAAACTAACTTAAATCATGATAACCTGTCATTGTAGCAGCTAAAAACTGCGCCAGACACTTGTTGTCTTAGACAGGTATTGCCAACAGCAGCGTCGTATTCTACCTGTTTACATATACCTGTATTGGATTACTCATGTCTATACTAGTTTCTTTGGCGCTTCAGTGTATAGTGACGAACAGTGAAGCGAAATGGGAGAAATGCAAGGATTTTTAGGTAGAAAATTATAGGTTGACATCATCAAAATGGAAAATGGCATAATGGGGGTAGGATTCATTATGAATAGGAAGGTAGGACAGACAGTTGGTTACCGTTAACAGTGCTCTGATCAGGTTGCTCTCTTAAGATTCGGTTGCAATTGGACGCCGAAAAATATAGTTCAGGTATACATGCCGACATCGCGAGCGAGAGGAGTAGAAATAGAAAATGAATGTGAGAATAGTGGAGGGATAATTCAATATGGAAAGGGAAACTGTAAAATAATAGTCATGGAGGATTGGAACGCGATTGAAGGCAAAGGACTGGAAAAAAGGATTACAAAAGAATATGGATTTGGCAGTCGGATTGAGAGATAAGACTGAGTTCGGCAATAAGTTTCAGCTGGTTATACCGAATACACCATTGAAGAATAACAAGAAGAGGAGGTATACGGAAAGAGCCGGGAGATACGGAAAGATTTCGGTTATATTGCGCCATGGTCAGGCAGGGATTTCGAAATAACATGTTGGATTATAAAGTGTATCTAGGAGCAGGTATCGACTCAGATTACAATCTAGTTATGATGAAAGGTAAATTGATGTTTAAGAGAATCATCATGAAGAAGTAGGATACTGTAGTACTGAGAAATGGTTAGATGCGTTTGAAGTTCGCTAAAGAAGTGGCTAACACGATAAGGAATACAGGAGTGGACATCTCTAAGGAGGACAACCACAGATGTTGGATAGACAACACAGGAACAAGGAAGGCAAATGCGAAGAAACCTTGGGTAACAGATGAAATACTTCAATTGATAGGCAAAAGAAGGGAGGACTAAATGTTCAGGGAAGACAGGACTATACAAACATAAATTACTTAGGAATTGCAGGGAAGGCGAGGCATATGACGGCACTAAAAGTGTAAAGAAATCGAAATTCAGCGTATTAAAAAGTTAGAACAACATTCGGTGAAATTTAAAGCAAACGTGCTCACATTAAGTGTATATTGGGAATGCAATGGTTAAACGCAGAGGAGAGAGAGGATAGGTGGAAAGAGTACACTGAAAGCCTATGTAAGGGGGAGGGATTGTTTGATGACACTACAGAAGAAGAAATTAGAGTTAATCTGGAAGACATAGGGGATCCAATATTAAAATCAGACTGGAAAATAGCTATGGAAGACTTGAGAGGGAATAAGGAAGAGGGGGTAGGCATAATTTCATCAGAATTTCTGAAATAATAGTGGGAACGAGCTAAATGACTAATCAAGATAGTTTATAGAATTCATCAAACCGTCAACTTACTACGATGAAACTTTCGAAGAAATGTGATTCACACAATTCCGATTAGAGCAAAATCTGCTGAGTGCGACAACTATCGTACAATCCACTCAAGTTACTGACAAGAATAACATACAGAAAAATGGGAAAGAAAATTGAGGATGTGTTGATCAGTTTGGCTTTAGGACGGGTAAAGTCACCAGAGAGGCGGTTGTAACGTCGCGCTTGATAATGGAAGCAAAACTAAAGACAAATGGGGACACGTTCGTTGGATTTGTCGACCTTGAAAAAGCGGTCGACAATGTGAAATGGTGCAACAAATTCGAAATTTTGAGAAAAGTAGAAGTAATATACAATATGAACAAGAAGCAAGAGATGACAAGAAGTGTGGAAGATCAAGAACGCAATGCTCGGATTAAAAAAGGTGAAAGACACGGATGCAGTCTTTCGCCCATACTGTTCAATGTATACGTAGAAGGAGCAATTCCGGAAATAAAAGATTTGTTCAAGATCGGGTTAAAAATGAGGGTGAAAGGATATCCAGATTCGCTGATGACATTGCTGTCATCACTGAAAGTGAAGAAGAGTTACTGAATCTGTTGAACGGAATGAACATCTAATGTGTATAGAATATGAATTGAGAGTAAATAGAAGAAACATCTACATCTACATCTACATCTACATCCATACTCCGCAAGCCACCTGACGGTGTGTGGCGGAGGGTACCTTGAATACCTCTATCGGTTCTCCCTTCTATTCCAGTCTCGTATTGTTCGTGGAAAGAAGGATTGTCGGTATGCTTCTGTGTGGGCTCTAATCTCTCTGATTTTATCCTCATGGTCACTTCGCGAGATATACGTAGGAGGGAGCAATATACTGCTTGACTATTCGGTGAAGGTATGTTCTCGAAACTTCAACAAAAGCCCGTACCGAGCTACTGAGCGTCTCTCCTGCAGAGTCTTCCACTGGAGTTTATCTATCATCTCCGTAACGCTTTCGCGATTACTAAATGATCCTGTAACGAAGCGCGCTGCTCTCCGTTGGATCTTCTCTATCTCGTTTATCAACCCTATCTGGTACGGATCCCACACTGCTGAGCAGTATTCAAGCAGTGGGCGAACAAGCGTACTGTAACCTACTTCCTTTGTTTTCGGATTGCATTTCCTTAGGATTCTTCCAATAAATCTCAGTCTGGCATCTGCTTTACCAACGATCAACTTTATATGATCATTCCATTTTAAATCACTCCTAATGCGTACTCCCAGATAATTTATGGAATTAATGAGAAGTATCGGAAATGTGAATAGAGAGGAGTTTAACATCAAAACTGCTGATCAAGATGTGGATGAAGTTACGGAATTCTGCTACGTAGGCAGCAAAATAACGCATGATGAACGGAGCAAGGAGGACATCAAAAGCAGACTAGCAATGCCGAAAAGTGCATTTCTGGCCAGGAGAAGTCTACTAGTGTCAAACACAGGGCTTAATTTGAGAAATTTCTGAAAATGTACGTATGGAGCACAGCATTGTACGGTAGTGAAACACGGACCCTGGGAAAACCGGAATAGAAGAGAATAGAAGCATTTAAGATGTGGTGCTGCATAATGATGTTGAAAATTACGTGAAATAAGGTATGATGATGATGATGATGATGATGATGATTGGTTTGTGAGTCGCTCAACTGCGCGGTTATCAGCACCCGTACAAATTACCAACCTTTTCTCAGTCCAATCTCGCCCCTATTCATGAATGATGGGGAAATGATGAGGACAACACAAACACCCAGTCATCTCGAGGCAGGTGAAAACCGCTGTCCACTACGGTACGGTGTCAGGAAGTAGTTCTCCGCAGAATCGGCGAGAAAAGGAATATATCGGAAACACCGACAAGAAGAAGGGACAGGATGTTGGGACATCTGCTAAGACATCAGGGGATGACTTCCACGGTAGTAGAGGGAGCTCTAGAGGGTAAAAACTGTAGAGGAAGACAGACTGAAATACATCCAGCAAATAATTGAGGACGTAGGTTTCAACTGCTACTATGAGATGGAGAAACTGGCACAAGGGACGAATTCGCATCGGGCTGCATCGAACCAGCTAGAATACTGAAAACTCAAAAGATTATGGCACGATGGGGAAGGAAACGAATCGTATAATTTCCAACGAACTGTCCCGTCATTCCCCTATTCGATTCTGAGAAATCACGGGAAACTTAACATTGATTGTCTGGATTGGGATTTCAACCACTGTCCTCCTCACGTGTCTTACCGAAGCGCCACGTCCTTCTTCGTATCGTACCATGCCAACATAACCATTATTGAGTAGTTAGAGATTAATGTTTCTCCATGCTTTTGTTTTACCCAGTCACTGCAGACCTAACATCAAAATAACTGCTTTCATAGACTTCATTGCTGCCGTACAGTACCTTTTGTCCAAAAGTAAAACGTTAACATTGCAACGACGTCACGAGCTCTCTGACGCAGTGGAGAGAACATACGACATTTTGGAGGACACCGTAAGATCCTGAAGAAGATCCCAGCAGGGGGGTCGAAACGTTGGTTGATTGAAGAGATATGACGCGGTCTGATCACCCAGAAGATTTTAACTTCAGTGAGAACGGCCTCAAAATCCTGCAGGCTTACATAAGATTTAGATATTCCGTGCTTTACGTAACTAAATTCCACAGAAACCCGTGGTAGATTTTTCTGGAATGGCTACAGACGATTTCTTCCTTCACTGTCGTTCAATTCGTATTACCTTTCTACCATTAACGACGATGACGTTAAGATTTATCTTCACCTCTTTCCTTTTAACGTCACAAATGAAGTCTCGTATTTGCAGCCTGCGGGTAGTTATGATTCTGTTCAAGGCAAACCTGAGATGGGTAGATAAAGTAACAGTCTGTTCGATAGTCTCTTTCTGTTCTCTGTACACTCACCCGTTTTGGTCGGTGGCCGAGGTGTTGTGAAGAGTGCTGTGTGTATAAAGAGCAGTAAATTGTCTGTGCCTTCACGGACGGTTCATCAATCACTTTTAGTGGGCGACTGCTATAGTTAAACTGAGATTAACGACCGCAGGTTTAGACGGCACAGAGACGTGCACCCAGCACGCGGAGAAAGACGGATGTCAAACTTTGCATGTCACTGGCAAGTACCGTGTGTCTGTAAGTGCGCAGTCGATGTCAGACGATTTGTGCCTTTGTAGTCTCAAACTGAACTGCCATTCATGGGGACCAGAAACGATTTGAGGCGGTCTCTACCTTACGTGAATAGTGGAATAGATCGCTTCGTGTGCACGCTCTTTCTTACTGAAAATGCACATTTTGGATAACTCTGGCCATTTACATTGCCGCACCTTGTAAGGTGTTCAGTAACTTTCTGCAACTGTTTATTATTTAGCGTTTTTCATTTCTTGGTTGTTCTGCCTCGTACTCTGTTATGGAATACTGTAGTTTGCTAGAACATTTCATGTACGTACAAACAGCAGATCCGTCTACACCGTTGTACTTTTGTGTGTGCTCGATAAACGTGGTTTCAGTGCGACGAGATAGTTCTTGATAACGGTCTTTCTCTCGTAACTGGTACTGGACTCCGGGTTTTACGTCACACTGCCGCGGCTCCAATAAGGTTACGCAAAACTCAACTGCATCGGAAACAGGGCTCTGGAATCAGAAAGTACATTTCGCCTACGGTCCGAGTACAAAAGCATTAGTGTGTCAGAGGCACAGCACACGTGCATCAGTGTTTTCACAGGACGCTATCCAGGATCCTACGAAATGGCTAAAAGAATTCGACCGTGTCGTGGAATGACATGATTTGCCTTGCCAACGTCTTCTTAGAGGCCACAGCCCAGCAGTGGTCAGAGAACCACGTACTAAAAAGAGTGTGGTAGAGGCTATCAAGCGCTTGTTTTGAAGGATGTCACGAAGAATAGACTACATCGAGTGCTACCAGCACAAAAAATTAGCGTCTTTTTTAAAGTATCAGTCTTTGGACCGAAACCGAAATAACTACCTGTATCGCAATCTATTTTGTGCGCAACTTTTCATTTTTGTTTATCTACATACAGAAAGTATTCCATAATATATAAAAAGGGACGAGTATATATAGTAAAGTTCTTGAATACATGTAGCAATTTCAACCAAATTTCGTACAACTATAATTTACTATCTGGCAAAGAATATTGGGGGGGGGGGGGGGGGGTTGTAATACTTCTGGCACTCCGAGTGATAGGGATGGAAAATACGCAACGTCTGTAATCATTTAGATGCAGTGTGACCCTGTACAGGAGAATGAAAGACAATTTTATGTTACGTTTTCAATAATGCCAGGTCTACGTGAATGCTACACTGCGATACGTTTTTCAACAGCTCTTGGGGACAGGAAGTGGATTACCAAATATCAAAAACAGGGTGCTATTCAAAAAAGACGTACTACTCTTTGTGTCTGCCAAACATATTCATTCTCTCTCTCTCTCTCTGTCTCTGTCTCTGTCTCTGTCTCTGTGTGTGTGTGTGTGTGTGTGTGTGTGTGTGTGTGTGTGTGTGTGTGTGTATGTGTGTGTGTATTTTTTTTTAGATCTGGCAGTTTTTAGACTACGCTGAATTAAATGCGTACCACTGGAAAGGAGACAATTCGGGAAGTGTCCTACGATTACAGAAGCAGAACATTATCGAAAGAGCTCTCAGCTAACCGGAAAATTGGTACTACAAACAACCTTCACATATGACAACTCATGAACGAGACATTATCATCATCATCACCACAACCACCACGACCATCACCACCATCTTCATTTCCCTTCACGGACAAGACGTTAGTCACCCGTTCCGGTCTCTATCATCTATCCACCTCCTACGAGGTCTAATTTGTTCTCTCTTTCCAGCCCGCCGATACGTCTTTTTTGTAGTTTATTTTCTATCATTCTGTCAACAAGATCTTTCCATTTCATTCTATTCTCTTCTATCTTGTGATAACTATAAACATTTTAACTTTATCTTGTTGTTTCATTAATCATTTTATCCATTTTATTACAGCCCTTCTTTCTTTGCTATTGTCCATTTGGATTCATATACAAGAGTGGTGCAGCCATAACTTTATAGAATTTCATTTGTGTTTCTTTTATTGTTTTCCTTCCCAAACTTCTTCGAATTGTTCCGCAGACAGATTAAAATTTATAAAACTCCGTCTCAATGCCTTTGTCATAGATAAAAATAATATCACATCTTAGACAAGTGAAACGGGACACTTGTTCTAAATTTTCTCACTTATTGTTTTTTCTATCTAACTGGATTCTTCCCTCTCAAAGTCATTAAGCCTTATTTGCAGGATAGTTGAACTGTACTGTTTTGCCTTTTGGCTAGATCTACATACCGCTCTTTGTAAATTATCTGTGTAGTTATCTGCTCATTGGCATATAATACAGATCCTATGTTTCCACTTCATAACTAGGCCGTCATATAAGTCGGTGATAAACTACAGCATTGTCAGGCACCTTGGTTTATTAAAATTTCATCCGAAATTTTTGAACCTGAAACTATAACTGTACTCGTATTTGTATTCAGATTCTTTTTGGGATCAATAAGGTGTTTAGAAAAAGCTTTTGTTTCTACTATTATCCGCAAAAGGTGTCCTTTTACCTTTAAAAAACTTTCTCGTAATCAATAAGTGCTGAATCCGTTCATAAGCCAAACACCCGGCGTTTTTAAATAGCTTACCTTTTTAGAAATATATTCCCATAGTACGAACGTCCTTTCCTGAAGCTCTGCTTGTTCTTCAGAAATTATTGCGTCGGCAATAATTACTTATTTTTCGTAAAGAGAAACTACAACTTACAAGTTTCTAAAGAATAACCCGGCTAATTCATGAACGAGACGTGGCCTGCAATTGAGGGTAGTAAAACAAAGCAGAATCGCTTAACTCCGGTTTCAGCTACTTCTTTGCAAGCGAAAATCCAAGGGTGTTACCACAATTTAATCGTCGCTTCACTGCAAAGATGTGCGTTGTAGATATTAGTTTCAGTGGTGTTGAGAAACAGCTGAAATCAATAAAACAGAACAAAACTACAGGGCCTGACAGAATCGCTATTACATTCTATAGCGAATTTGCGACTGGGTTGGCCCCTCTTTTAACGATAATGTACAGTAGATACCTCTAACGACAAACTTGTCCAGCAGCTGGAAGAAAGCACAAGTCACACCCGTCTACAACAATGGTAGCCGAAGTGATCCACGAATTTACCTTACAGTGCAGAATCTTACAACATATTCAGAGTTCAAAGGCAATGAAGTACCTCGAATTGAATGACCTCTTCCATGTCGACCAGTATGCAGTCAGAAAACCTCGACAATGTGAAAACCTTGCTCGCACTTTATCACTTGACCTGAAAGCAATGGACCAAGGCAGTCAGCGAGCTGCAATTTTTCTCTATTTCTGCAAAACATTTGACTCAGTACTAGACGTACGCTTATGAAAAGTTCGATCGCAAGTGCTATGAAGCGAAACTGAGGATTTCTTGGTATGGAAGACGCAGCATGTTATCTTGCATGGAGATTCGACAGATGTAGAAGGGTTTTCTACAGAAAAGTGTGTTGTGGACCTTTCTTTACATAATGTACGTTAATAACCTTGCAGACAATATAAATAGTAAGCTCAGACTTTTCAAAGTTGATGCGGTTCTCTATAAATGAAATATTGTCTGAAAAAAGTTGCACAAATACTCAATCTGATCTTGACAGGATTTCAAAGTGTTGCAAAAAATTGGCAACTTGCATTACATGTATACAAATGTAAAACCGTGCACTTCACAAAACAACAAGACACGGACTACAATATTAAGGAGTCATAACTCGAGTCGATCTGCTCATACAAATACCTGGGTATAGCTTTTTGTACGGATGTGAAATGGAACGAGCACACGAGCTCAGTTTTGTATAAAGCAGGTAGGGTTCGGTATATTGGTAGAATACTAGGCAAACGCAGTCGGTCTACGAAAGAGATTGCCTACAAATCACTAGTGCGACCCATTCTAGGATACTGCTCAAGTGTGTTGGACCCTTACCACATAGAACTAATAGGAGACAATGAAGGTATATAGAGAAGGACAGCACGAATGGTCAGGTTTGTTTGACCTTTGGGATCCTGTCGTAGAGATGCTGAACTGGCAGAGAAACTGAATTAGCAGACGCGTGAGAGATAGAAGGAATATATGTAGAGAGAGCCTACTTCCGAAGTAAATGGTGGATTTGGTAATATACTACAGTTTCCCACGTATCGCTCCCGTAGGATTCGCGAGAACAAGACTAGGGTAGTTACAGCGCCACAGAGGCATTTAAGCAGTCATTCTTCCCGTGTCAGCCGGCCGGAGTGGCCGTGCGGTTCTAGGCGCTACAGTCTTGATCCGAGCGACCGCTACAGTCGCAGGTTCGAATCCTGCCTCGGGCATGGATGTGTGTGATGTCCTTAGGTTAGTTAGGTTTAATTAGTTCTAAGTCCAAGGCGACTGATGACCTCAGAGGTTAAGTCGCATAGTGCTCAGAGCCATTTGAACCATTATTTTCGTCCCGTGTCTTCCCCTAGTAACTGATATAAATGACGGGTGCCAGGGACAAAGAATCCAGTGAAATTTTTTTAAGTGCTTTATCTGAAAACTACCTTGAGCAGTTAAAGAGAGAACCGACTCGTGGTGATAACATATTAGACCTTCCGGTGACAAACAGACCCGAACTATTTGAAACAGTTAACGCAGAATAGGGAATCAGCGATCATAAAGCGGTTACGGCATCGATGATTTCAGCCGTAAATAGAAATATTAAAAAAGGTAGGAAGATTTTTCTGTTTAGCAAAAGTGACAAAAAGCAGATTACGGAGTACCTGACGGCTCAACACAAGTTTTGTCTCAAGTACAGATAGTGTTGAGGGTCAGTAGACAAAGTTCAAAACCATCGTACAATATGCGTTAGATGAGTATGTGCCAAGCAAGATCGTAAGAGATGGAAAAGAGCCACCGTGGTACAACAACCGAGTTAGAAAACTGCTGCGGAAGCAAAGGGAACTTCACAGCAAACATAAACATAGCCAAAGCCTTGCAGACAAACAAAAATTACGCGAAGCGAAATGTAGTGTGACGAGGGCTATGCGAGAGGCGTTCAGTGAATTCGAAAGTAAAGTTCTATGTACTGACTTGGCAGAAAATCCTAAGAAATTTTGGTCTTGTGTCAAAGCGGTAGATGGATCAAAACAAAATGTCCAGACACTCGGTGACCAAAATGGTACTGAAACAGAGGATGACAGACTAAAGGCCGAAATACTAAATGTCTTTTTCCAAAGCTGTTTCACAGAGGAAGACTGCACTGTAGTTCCTTCTCTAGATTGTCGCACAGATGACAAAGTGGTAGATATCGAAATAGACGACAGAGCGATAGAGAAACAATTAAAATCGCTCAAAAGAGGAAAGGCCGCTGGACCTGGTGGGATACCAGTTCGATTTTACACAGAGTACGCGAAGGAACTTGCCCCCCTTCTTGCAGCGGTGTACCGTAGGTCTCTAGAAGAGCGTAGCGTTCCAAAGGATTGGAGAAGGGCACAGGTCATCCCCGTTTTCAAGAAGGGACGTCGAACAGACGTGCAGAACTATAGACCTATATCTCTAACGTCGATCAGTTGTAGAATTTTGGAACACGTATTATGTTCGAGTATAATGACTTTTCTGGAGACTAAAAATCTACTCTGTAGGAATCAGCATGGGTTTCGAAAAAGACGGTCGTGTGAAACCCAGCTCGCGCTATTCGTCCACGAGACTCAGACGGCCATAGACACGGGTTCACAGGTAGATCCCGTGTTTCTTGACTTCCGCAAGGCGTTCGATACAGTTCCCCACAGTTCTTTAATGAACAAAGTAAGAGCATGTGGACTATCAGACCAATTGTGTGATTGGATTAAAGAGTTCCTAGATAACAGAACGCAGCATGTCATTCTCAATGGAGAGAAGTCTTCCGCAGTAAGAGTGATTTCAGGTGTGCCGCAGGGGAGTGTCATAGGATCGTTGCTATTCACAATATACAAAAATGACCTTGTGGATGACATCGGAAGTTCACTGAGGCTTTTTGCAGATGATGCTGTGGTGTATCGAGAGGTTGTAACAATGGAAGTTGTACTGAAATGCAGGAGGATCTGCAGCGAATTGACGCATGGTGCAGGGAATGGCAATTCAGTCTCAATGTAGACAAGTGTAATGTGCTGCGAATACATAGAAAGATAGATCCCTTATCATTTGGCTACAAAATAGCTGGTCAGCAACTGGAAGCAGTTAATTCCATAAATTATCTGGGAGTACGCATTAGGAGTGATTTAAAATGGATTGATCACATAAAGTTGATCGCCGGTAAAGAAGATGCCAGACAGATTCATTGGAAGAATCCTATGGAAATCCAATCCGAAAACAAAGGAAGTAGGTTACAGTACGCTTGTTCGCAAACTGCTTGAATACTGCTCAGCTGTGTGGGATCCGTACCAGATAGGGTTGATAGAAGAGATAGAGAAGATCCAACGGAGAGCAGCGCGCTTCGTTACAGGATCATTTAGTAATCGCGAAAGCGTTACGGAGATGATAGATAAACTGCAGTGGAAGACTCTGCAGGAGAGAAGCTCAGTAGCTCGGTACGGGCTTTTGTTAAAGTTTCGAGGACATACCTTCAGCGAAGAGTCAAGCAGTATATTGCTCCCTCCTACGTATATCTCGCGAAGAGACCATGAGGATAAAATCAGAGAGATTAGAGCCCACACAGAAGCATACCGACAATCCTTCTTTCCACGAACAATACGAGACTGGAATAGGAGGGAGAACCGATAGAGGTACTCAGGGTACCCTCCGCCACACATCGCAGGTGGCTTGCGGAGTATGGATGTAGATGTAGATGTAGAAGGTTTGCAAAGTATGGATGTCGATGTAAATGTGGAATGACTACGGCCACGGCAGCAGGCTATGAGCCAGTCTGTTGCAAAGTAGGGATTATCGAGCTGAGACGTCGTGAACCTCACCCAATCCCCTACCTCCAACCAACATAAGGAATTCCTGATTAACACCGGGAACTGAACGTCCAGTGACACACACACTACCTGAAAACTCATTGATCACTGACAGACACGCTGTCAAAATTGTCTGATTGCACATTCCAAGGGGAACGGAAAGAAAGCCTATATTCGTCGACATAAATGATAAGGCAGATGGGACAGGACACCCAAAATACATCCAGAACTAGTAAATATGTCAAGTTGCAGTGTTCGCTAATTTATAGTGGGCAATGTGGCGAATTTCCCCACACGCGCAAGTAATTTTTAACGTTTACCACCACCTTTTCATGGCGACGATTTGTTTTAAATGAACCTACATTTCTTTTATGTGGCATTGGGAAGGGTCTTCGAGGCGGATTTCACCTACGTAAAGATATGTGGAACGAGATAAAATAGTAACAAGGTAACAGCGCCGCAAACTACTGTCCGTCGCCAGGGTGGCGAGGTCTAGGACACCTTGCCACAGCTGGCACTGCTCTCCCCCGTCGGAGGTTCGAATCCTTCCTCGAGCATGGGTGTGTATGTTGCCCTCAGCGTAAGTTAGTTTAAGTTAGATTAAGTAGTGCGTAAGCCTAGGCACCGATGACCTCAGCAGTTTCGTCCCATAGGAACTTACCACAAATTTTCAAAATTTCCGCCGCCAATAGATGTTCCGTAGACGTATGCCCTGCTCGACCAAATATGTACAAGCAACCACGCAACTCGTATATGGTCTCTTTGTTTCCCTGCTACAGGGTGATCATGCTGTGCCGTTGTATCGTGCACACAATTTTCTCGTCAGGCTTTCTAGACTTTCAAAATGTAAAGGGCAGATGAAAAAGTGAATATTGTTTCCGTTTATGGCAAATTTCATCAAATTGCCGGAGCATCGGTGCGGTCGTTTGCTGTAAGGTATTCATACACTGCCCAGTATCATAAAAAAATCGAGAAACTCGAAGGGTAAAGAATGAAATACTCCAATGAAAAAAATAAGGGACTTGATGAAAGAAAAGCAAATAACCTTTAAATGTCGATGACACACAATCCATATATTACAATGACGTAGCTCTCAACCAGAGAGATATTCTGCGAATATTACGTTCCAGCTCATTTTATATTTTCCACTTTTCACTTCACCAAAAGCTTCATGGCTATGTATTTGAACCAAACTGCCACCAGCTCTCCCGCTAGCACAGTGACTGTGCGTAGGGAGTTTAAAACTGAGGAAGACCTTCTGAGCCACTCATCTCTGGAATCATTGTTAAGCGACGCTGGAGTTGATGTAAAGAGCGACACCATTGGACAGTGGATAACTGGAAATGAGTGATTTGGAGTTATGGCTCACGCTAATCTCTGTAACAATCCGATGATGGCTTTGGGTTTTTGATCAATGGCTGTAGAACTGCCATTATATAGTGTGGTGGCGATATTTGGTCTGTGGGGCGCTCAACGGCATGGTTATCAGCGGCCGTACGCGTTCCCAATCTTTTCATAGTTCAGTCTAGCCATTTTTCTGAACGATGATGAAACGATGTCAACAACACGGACACCCATTCCCCGGGCGGAGAAAATCCCAGACCCGGCCGGGAATCGAGCCCGGGACCCCGTCGTACAGAGGCAGCAACTCTAACCACTAGACCACAAGCTGCGGACACACAACATATTAAGCCAACAGTGAAGTATGGAGGCGGTAGTTATAAAGTAGGGAGAAGTTTTTAGTGTTTTTTTAATGATTAGAGCGTGATTTATTATTGCGCTTAAGAAAACGCTGAACGGCGGAGGGTATGAACATACTTTACAGCATTTTGTACTGCGTTCAGTAGATGAACACTTCGGAATCGATGATTGTATCAGCATGACAGAATGCCTGTCATAAAGCAGCGTCTTTGAGGCACTGTTTTGTGGACAGTAACACTACTGACATGGACTGACCTTAATCCAATGGGACGCCTTTGGGAAGCTTTGGAATCAATTTCGCTCCAAACCCCAGCGTTCAACATTAACCTTCTCTCGTTTTGGCTCTTGAAGAAGAATGGGCTGCCATTCCTCTGCAGACATTCGGACACCTCAATGAAAGTGTCCGCAGCAAAGAGGCGAACGCTGGACATACCCCGTCCAGATGCCAGGATGCTTTCGGTGTGTGTGTGTGTGTGTGTGTGTGTGTGTGTGTGTGTGTGTGTGTGTGTGTGTGTGCCCTCCATGCCATTTTATGGCGTGTACTGCAGGAAATGCCATATATATATTCCTTCACTACACACCATTTGCTTCACTGCATGCCATAAAATGGCATGGATTCTTTACACACACACACACACACACACACACACACACACACACACACACACACCCGCGCGCGCGCACCGGGTACCTATGTACAAGTTTGTGTATTTAGAAGGCTCTGGCTCTGAGCACTATGGGACTTAACTTCTGAGGTCATCAGTCCCTTAGAACTTAGAACTACTTAAAACTAACTAACCTAAGGACATCACCCACATCCATGCCCGAGGCATGATTCGAACCTGCGACCGTAGCGGTCACGCGGTTCCAAACTGAAGCGCTTAGAACCGCACGGCCACACCGGCCGGCTATTTAGAAGGACAGACGTATTGTCTTTAGAGACTGACTGCTCATTCGCATGATTCAACCGTTCTCGCTTTGTAGCAGTTTTGCATCCTGCCCGACCCCGAATATTTCAGAGCATACTATAGATTCCTAGCACCTATGGCACTCCGACAGAAAGTATGAGAGGCATAGACCAACAAGTGAGTCGCTTATGGCGTTTAAGAATGCACTCGTACACAAAGCTTGGGGTGCATAGACCAACATATGGCCTTTAATAATGCACTACATAGTACTTTAGTCCATTGCTCTAAATGACAAATGTCGTGGAATAGCGACTTGTACATCTACAGATGGCGGTAGGATCGCGTACACAAGGTAGTGTGTTGGCAGGGTAGACGTTTGAAAAGGTCTCTGACGTGTTTATGACCGCAAGACAGGGACTGAGGGACTTTGAACGCGGAATGGTAGTTGGACTTTCAATTTCGGAAATAGGAAGATAATTCAACATTCCGAGATCCACAGTGTCAGAGTGTGCCGAGAATATCACATTTCAGGCGTTACCACTCATCACGAACAGCGCAGTGGCTCACGGCCTACAATTAACGACTGAGAGCAGAGGCGTTTGCGTAGAGTTGTCAGTGCCAACACAGAGGCAAAAATGCCTGAAATAACCGCAGACATCGATTTGGGACGTACGGCGATCGTATCTGTTAGGACAGTGTGGCAAAATCTGGCGTTAATGGGCTATTGCAGCGCATGACCGACGCGAGTGCCTTTGCTAACAGCACGACATCGTCTGCAGCGCCTCCTCTGGGTTCGTGACTATATCGCTTGGACCCTAGACGACTGGAAAACCGTGACCTGGTAAGATGCGTCCCAATTTCAGTTGGTAAGAGCTGATGGTAGGGATCGAGTGTGGCCCAGACCCCTGGAAGTCATGGAGACAAGTGACACCATAATGGTGTCAGATGTGTTTACAAGGCATGAACTGGGTCCTCTGATCCGACTTAACCGATCATTGACAGGAAATGCTTATGTTCGGCTACTTGGACATCATTTGCAGCCATTCATGGACTTCGTGATACCGAACAACGATGGAATTTTTATGGATGACAGCGCACCATGTCACTGGGCCACAATTGTTCGCCATTGGTTTGAAGAACGTTCTGGACAACTCGAGCGAATAATTTGGCCATCCAGGTTGGCCGATATGAGTCCCATCGATCGTTTATGGGACGTAATCAAGAGATTAGTTCATGCGGAAAATCCTGCACCGGCAACATTTTTGCGATTATGGACGGCTGTACATCTACATCTACATATGTATCTACAGTTATACTCCGCAAGCCACCCAACGATGTGTGGCGGAGGGCACTTTACGTGCCACTGTCATTACCTCCCTTTCCTGTTCCACTCGCGTGTGGTTCGCGGGAAGAACGATTGCCGGAAAGCCTCCGTGCGCGCTCTAATCTCTCTAATTTTACATTCGTGATTTCCTCGGGAGATATAAGTAGGGAGAACCAATATACTCGATACCTCATCCAGAAACGCACCCTCTCGAACCCTGGACAGCAAGCTACACCGCGATGCAGAGCGCCTCTCTTGCAGAGTCTGCCACTTGAGTTTGCTAAACATCACCGTAACGCTTACCAAATAACCCTGTGACGAAACGCGCCACTCTTCTTTGGATCTTCTCTATCTCCTCTGCCAACCCGACCTGGTACGGATCCCACACTGATGAGCAATACTCAAGTATAGGTCGAACTCTCCCAATGAACCTCAACCAAGGCACCCGCCTTACCAACAATTAATTTTATATGATCATTACACTTCAAATCGTTTCGTATGGATACTCCCAGATATTTTACAGAAGTAACTGCTACCAGTGTTTGTTCCGCTATCATATAATCATACAGTAAAGGATTCTTCTTTCTATGTATTCGCAATACACTACATTTGTCTATGTTATGGGTCAGCTGCCACTCCCTGCACCAAGTGCCTACCCGCTGCAGCTCTTCTAACTTTCTAATGCTGAAACTTCTCTGTATACTACAGCATCACCCGTGAAAAGCCGCATGGAACTTCCGACACTATCTACTAGGTCATTTAGATATATTGTGAAAAGCAATGGTCCCATAACACTTCCCTGTGGCACGCCAGAGGTTACGTCTGTAGACGTCTCTCCATTGAGAACAACGTGCTATGTTCTGTTTGCTAAAAACTCTTCAATCCAGCCACACAGCTGGTCTGATATTCCGTAGGCTCTTACTTTGTTTATCAGGCGACAATGAGAAACTGTATCGAACGCCTTCCGGAAGTCAAGAAAAATAGCATCTACCTGGGAGCCTGTATCTAATATTTTCTGGGTCGCATGAACAAATAAAGCGAGTTGGGTCTCACACGATCGCTGTTTCCGGAATCCATGTTGATTCCTACATAGTAGATTCTGGGTTTCCAGAAATGACATGATACGCGAGCAAAAAACATGTTCTAAAATTCTACAACAGATCGACGTCAGAGATATAGGTCTATAGTTTTGCGCATCTGCTAGATGACCCTTCTTGAAGACGGGGACTACCTGTGCTCTTTTCCAATCATTTGGAACCTTCCGTTCCTCTAGAGACTTGCGGTACACGGCTGTTAGAAGGGGGGCAAGTTCTTTCACGTACTCTGTGTAGAATCGAATTGGTATCCCGTCAGGTCCAGTGGACTTTCCTCTATTGAGTGATTTCAGTTGCTTTTCTATTCCTTGGACACTTATTTCGATGTCAGCCATTTTTTTCGATCGTGCGAGGATTTAGAGAAGGAACTGCAGTGCGGTCTTCCTCTGTGAAACAGCTTTGGAAAAAGGTGTTTAGTATTTCAGCTTTACGCGTGTCATCCTCTGTTTCAACGCCATTATCATCACAGAGTGTCTGCATATGCTGTTTCGATCCACTTACTGATTTAACGTAAGACCAGAACTTCCTACGATTTTCTGTCAAGTCGGTACACAGAATTTTACTTTCGAATTCACTGAACGCTTCACGCATAACCTTCCTTACGCTAACTTTGACATCGTTTAGCTTTCGTTTGTCTAAGAGGTTTTGGCTGCGTTTAAATTTGCAGTGAAGGTCTCTCTGCTTTCGCAGTAGTTTCCTAACTTTGTTGTTGAGGCAGCATGGCTCATTATTTCTGCAGGGAACTTCCAAAAAGTTGGTTAGTCCACTACGTCGGACAGAGGAAGGTCCGACACGATATTAGGAGGTATCCTACGACTTTTGTCATCGGAGTGTATTTCACAAGAAGCTGTGCTCTCCGTTGCATAGGCGCTCTAAGGGAGACTGACAGAGTGCGAACTGACGGTGTAGTACGGTATCAGTCAGCCGGCAACTGGTTAGGGGTCAGATAGGCGCTGACAGCTGTCGCAAACGCCACGTCAGCCGCCTGGGCGTTGCTTGGTAAGGGGGGGGGGGGGGGGGTGAGCGCTGCCAGACCAGCAGACGGCGCCGAGTCGACCAGTCCAGCGCCGGAATCGATAGCGGCGTCGCGACGCACAGCGACGCCAGCCGTCCCGGCGCCGCCGCCGCAGGGCTAAGCGGGGCTTTACTCTGAGAGCGAAAGCGGAACCGCCGCTTCCCGGAAACGGTGTTAGCGGCGGAAAAAATACTGTTCGGCGACAGCTCTGCGCTCCAAAGCCAAGAGCCGGGCTGCTCTGCGAGGCAGTCGTTATAACGAATACTGGCTTCTCGCTTAGAAGTGGCTTCTTTTTGTACGGGGCACAGACGAGATACCTGTATATAAAGTGATCGTGTCACCAAAGGCAGTTACTGCTGACACCCCAGCGTCCGTCGCCCACTTGCGATACAGCAGGGCGAAGTCTTTCTCATTGCCAATTCGTTTGTGCCCCACGACTTCACACGCAGACTGATTTTACCCCGTGAACCTTTCTTTTTATCCTGCTAATATTTTCATCTCGACGTAACATAATACCCAGCATCACCTCCAAGCTCTGTGGCAAATTCAAGACTTTGATCTACCTCTGCTCTTTCTAACTACTCTGTAAGTCCTTTCAGTGCCAGGTTAACTCTTCCTGCACGTCGAAGCAATGTTTCTCTTCTTTTATCACTTGTTCTGTCCAGTACTTCATTTCCTACTATATCTGTCCATTCAAACAGGAAAAACAAAGGAAAATATAGAGGAATAAGTTTGCTAAATGCAGGATGGAAAATTTATGGGAAAAGTTGTTGATCAAGGATTACAAACTATCGCTGATGCAACAATTTCGGAAGAACAAGCAAGTTTCAGCAAGGGATGTTCGTGTAGCGTTGATAGCTTTATAGCAAGGCAAATTATACGTAAACGTCTTAAATTTGCCTTATAAATGCATTTAGCATCAATTATTATGACAAAGCCTTTAATAAGGTAAAAAGACCGCTTTTGTGGAAAATACTGGAAATAAAAGGTTTTCTTGAAAACCTCATTAATACCACAAAGAGACTCTATGTAAATATGGAAATAGTTATATAAGTTCAAGTTCGAAAATGTCAGATGATATTTATATAAATAAAGATATTCGATTAGCGTCCTACTTTAGTTTATTTGTAATTGATGACCTAGTTGCGAAGTGGAAATGGGAGTTAAAATAGGATCTAGCGAACCATTAAATACTCTGTTATAATGACAAGATAAATGAACAGGAAACAGAAGATAATTTACAAGTAGCAGTATAGAGATTAAGGCAAAACGCGACATATTATAACTTAACAATATCTACAATTAAGGCATTGCTAATGGCTTTTAAAGGAAAGAATCCAATCACATCGAAAATAATAATATAATTTTAGAACAAGTATCCCACTTCGGTTATCTAAAATGTGATATTAGTTTTAACCATGACAAAGACATTGAGAAGAAGTTTAATAAACATCAAGATATCTGCGGAAAAATTGGAAGAATTTAAGGAAGAAAAACAAGGAAGGAAACACAAAAGAAATTCTATACAGTTATGGATGTACCTACCTGTATGGTTCCGAATCATTGACAGTAACAAAAAAAGAAAAATTCACGATACAATTAGTGGAGATGTAGTTCATGAAATATGTAAGAGGTTTTAATAAAACTAGCGGTTCTAGGCGCTCAGTCCGGAGCCGCGCGACTGCTACGGTCGCAGGTTCGAATCCTGCCTCGGGCATGGATGTGTGTGATGTCCTTAGGTTAGTTAGGTTTAAGTAGTTCTAAGTTCTAGGGGACTGATGATCACAGATGTTATGTCACATAGTGCTCAGAGCCATTTGAACCATTTTTAATAAAATGAATAAAATAATGAATGAAACGATAAGATCAGACTTAAAAATCTTTTCAGTTAATGACGAAAATGACTAAAATGGAAGGATGATATTGATAAAATGCCTGAAAACTGATTACCAGAAAAGGTAATCTATTATCGACCGACTGGAAAGAAAGAAGCAGGTAGGTCTGGTAAGAGGTGGATGGATGATCGATGGAAACCGGAACAGATGACTACAACACCTAATCCTTGGAAGGAAATGATGACTTAATTTCGACATCACCACGTAGCAAATACTTCCAAGATGCTTCTTATCCGGGTTTCTGATCGTCAACGTTTCACTCCCAGACAACGCCCTGCTCCAGACGAAAACATTCAAGAATTTCTTCCTCAGTTCCACATCATTATCCAGTAGCGTTACAGCCTTTTCGTTGAATCTTTTCTGAGACACTAATCAGTAATTTGACATATTTTGCAAACTTCCATTCAAATTCGGTTCAAAAATCACAAGGGGAGGAACAGTACTTGGAAAAGGCCGGGTGATACTGAAAGATTTCAGTTAGATTACATCATGGTCGGACAGAGATTCCGAGATCAGATACCGGATTGTAAGCCGTACCCAGGAGCAGATATACGTAGAAGTCAGATCACAATGTAGTAGTGACGAAGAGTAGGCTGAAGTTTAAGAGATTAGTCAGGAAGAATCAATACGTGAAGAAGTGGGACACAGAAATACTAAGGAATGACGAGATACGCTTGAAGTTCTCTAAGGCTGTAGATACAGCAATGAGGAATAGCTCAGTAGGCAGTAGGGTTGAAGAGGAATTGACGTCTCTAAAATGATAGTCACAGAAGTTGGGAAGAAAAATATATGTGGAACTAAGGTAATTGCAAATAAACCATGGGTAACAGAAGAAATATCCCAGTTGATCGATGAAAGAAGGAACTATAAAAATGTTCAGGGAAATTCAAGGATAAAGAAATACAAGTCACTGAAGAATGAAATGCCGGCCGGAGTGGCCGAGCGGTTCTAGGCGCTACAGTCAGGAACCGCGCGACCGCTACGATCGCAGGTTCGAATCCTGCCTCGGGCATGGATGTGTGTGATGTCCTTCGGTTAGTTAGGTTTAAGTAGTTCTAAGTTCTAGGGGACTGATGACCTCAGAAGTTAAGTACCATAGTGTTCAGAGCTATTTGAACCATTTGGAGAATGGATTAAATAAGTAATGCAAGGAAGTTAATGGTTGCATGAAGGATGTGAAGATATAGAAAAGGAAATGATTGTCGGGAGGACTGACTCACCATATCGGGAAGTCAAAACAACTTTCAGTGAAATTTAAAGCAAGGATGGTAACATTAAGAGTGCAACGGGAATTCCACTGTTAAAAGCAGATAAGAGACCGGATATGTAGAAAGAGCACATTAAAGGGGGAAGATTTGCCTGATACGATTGAAAAAGAAACGGGAGTCGATTTAGAAGAGATAGGGGATCCAGTATTAGAATCAGAATTTAAAAGAGCTTTGGAGGACTTAAGATCAAATAAGGCAGAAGGGATTGATAAAATTCGCTCAGAATTTCTAAACTCTTTGGGGGAAGGTGCAACAAAACGACTATACCCGTTGATGCGCAGAATTTATGAGTCTGGCGATATATGAGGGTTGGCCAGAAAGTAATGCACCCCATTTTTTCTTCAACAATTCCTTATTGAACATAATGAGAATTACACACACGAAAGTGTGGTTTTTTATCTACACACCCTATTTTTCGACGTAATCTCCATCCCGTTCTATGGCCTACATCCAGTGAGAAACAAGGGCGTATATGCCCTGTCGGTATCAGTCCTTGTCCTGGTGGCGGGGCCAGTGCTTCACCTTGTTAATCACCTCCTCATCGTCCTCAAATTGTCTTCCACGAATGGCATCCTTTAATGGCCCGAACAACTGGAAGTCCAAGGGGACTAGGTCAGGGCTGTCAGGTGTGACAGCCGTGGATGGTCTTCCCGACCGCTGCAAATCATGGAACTGCGCCGAACCGCCTTCTGATAACCTCACACTCCCTGCCCAGCGACTAACCGTACTTCTGTCGACATCAGATGCTCCATAGACTTTGCCAAGCGTTTGTGAATATTCCTCACAGTTTCTTTCTGTGTAGTGAGAAGTTCAATGACGGCACATTGTTTGTAACGTACCACATCTACATTCGTCATTTGGAAACTGTCCTGCAACTACGCTATCTGTCGGAAGTCACGGAAACTTGGCGCCCCCACTCAGGATACTTCATATAATACATACGTAACATTTCACATTCGCAGCATTGTTTCTCGGATGAGGAAAAAAAATGGGCAACCCTCGTACCACCTGACTTCCGGAAAAATATCCACACAATTCCGAATACTGCAGGAGCTGCCCGGTGTGAGAATTATCGCACAATCAGCTTAACAACTCATGCACCAAAGTTGCTGACAAGAATAATATGCAGAAGAGTGAAAAACAAAACTGTGGATTTGTTAGATGACGATCAGTTTGGCTTTAGGAAAGGTAAAAGCACGAGAGAGGCATTTCTGATGTTACGATTGATAATGGAAACAAGACTAAAGAAACATAAAGCCACGTTCGTAGGATTTTTCGACCTAGTTAAAGCGTTCTATAACTAAAATGGTGCAAGATGTTCGAAATTCTGAGGAAAATAGGGATAAGCTATAGGGAGAGGCAGATAATGTACAATATATACAAGAAGCAAGAGGGAATAATAAGAGTGGAGTACCAAGAACAAAGTGCACGGATTAAAAAGTGTGTAAGACAGGGATGTAGTCTTTTGCCCCTACTGCTCAATCTGCACATCGAAGAACCGATGATGGAAATAAAAGAAAGCTTCAGAGTGGGATTAAAATTCAAGGTAAAAGAATATCAATGATACGATTATGTGATGACATTGCTATCCTGAGTTAAAGTGAAGAAGAATTACATGATCTGCTGAATGGAATCAACAATCTAATGAGTACAGAATATGGATTGAGAGTAAATCAAAGAAAGAGGAAAGTAATGAGAAGTAGCAAAAATGAGAACAGCAATAAACAACATCAAGACCGATGGTCACGAAGTAGAAGTTAAAATATTCTGTTACCTAGGCAACAACAGACGGAGCAAGGAGGACATCAAAAGCAGACTAGCACTGGAAAAAAGAGCATTCTTGGTCAAGAGAAGTCTACTAGTATCAAACATAGGCCTTAATTTGAGGAAGACTTTTATGAGAAAGTACGTTTAGAGCACAGCACTGTATGGTGGACTGTTGGAAAAACGTAACAGAAGAGAATCGAAGCATTGAGATGTGATGCTACAGACGAATGCTGAAAGTTGGGTAGACTGATAAGGTTAGGAATGAGGAGATTCTGGGGAGAATCGGAGAGGAAAGGAAAATGTGGAAAACTCTGACAAGAAGAAGGGACAGGATGATAGTACATCTGCTTAGACATGAGGGAATGACTTCAGTGGTACTAGAGGGAGCTGTAGATGGCAAAAATTGTAGAGGAAGACAGAGATTGGAATACATCCAGCAAATAATAGAGGACGTAGGTTGCAAGTGCTGTTCTGAGATGAAGAGGTTGGCGCACGAGTGGAATTCATGGCGGGCCGCATCACACCAGTCGGAAGTCTGATGGCTCAAAAAATAAAATAAAAAAAGAACAAAAAAGCTATCTGACTGTGTGTAATCTTACTTCCTTTTTATCTGAATTTTCACTTATCTGAATGGTCCGATGCGGCCCATCACGAATTCCTCTTTTGTGCTAACCTCTTCGTCTCAGAGTAGCATCTTTCTGTACCACCACATTTAAAACGGTACGATTGTCTTTTTTTCCGGCGTTACCACAGTCCACGAACCATTATCATTCAGTTCTGTGCTCCGAACATACATTCTCAGAAAGTTCTTGCTCAGATGAAAGCCTATTTTATATTCCAGGAGTGCCTTCTTGCCTGTGGTAATGTACTTTGTATGTCCTAACTGCTTCGTCCGTCATATATTGTTTTCCTTCAGGGTAACACAATTGCTTCACTTAATTATTTCATATTCTCCAGTTTTGATAGTAAGTTTATCGCTAACTTCATTTCTTCTACTATTCATTATTTTCGTCTTTGGTTTACTTACAATCCACAGTGTATGCTCATTAGACTCTTAGTTCCACTCGCTTGGTCCTGTGAATGTTATTCATTTTAACTGAGCATAGCTACATCAACAGTGAATCTTATTACTTATAATTTTAATCCTGCTCCTTAGCCTTGCCTCTATTGCCTGTCTATGTACAGATTAAATAATAGGCGTGAAAGCTTACATTCCTTACATCCTTTCAAATCCGAGAACTTCCCTTTTCGACTTTAATGCTTATTTTTCCCTCTTGATCCTTGTACATATGCATATTTCCTATTTTCATGAGAACTTGAATACCTTGCATCATTTATTGTGAAGCCCTTTTGATAGATGGACAAATCCCCTTTGTAATATTTGGTGGCAACGCCTCGACTGGCTGTCTGGTGCCATCCTATGGTGAATCAGTTAGCGGAGGTATGGTTGATACTTAACCCTAAATTAACTTGGTTAAGAATGGTGTAAAACGTTATCTAGAGGTGTGGAATATTTTTAAGTTGAAGTCTTGGGTGAAAGTGAACTAACTACGTGAGGGTGTGCTAAGGTATGATCTAGAGAGTGAAATGAGAACTACGGAATGAGATACCATAACCATCCACAGAGATACATTCCTAACAACGAATGGCTTGAGTGCGAGGTCGCAAAAAGTCAGTGATGTTCACGCCATTCGAAACTGAACCTTTTTTGTAGCATACAACAGCAATATTGGTCGCCAAAAGCAATAGGGGGAGCGTATAGAGGTATCCAACAGTGAGCGTAGCATAAGGCTGCGGAGAGTACTCGTATTTGAACTGCTTAGGCGACGAGTAACTCACAACAGTGCTACGTTCCAAGCGGGGTTGATGCAAAGCAGACCAATGGCAGCGATAAACAAAGCAAATACTGCATTTTATCTACAACAACAGTTATCGATGTTGACATTTCGTCAGAAAGGAAAGACAAAGAATTTCACAGAGTGAGAAAGAAGTAGCACATGAAATATTAGCGTTTCTGCAAGATGAGTCAGTGAAGTGTGTGGAGCCTTATACGATCGACTGTGCGGACAATGTACGTGAGGAGTATAATGATGACGATACATGCTTAACAAGTGAAAGTGATTTTGAAACAGGTATCGAGCCATGTAGTTCATCATCTCTGGTGAAACGTAGTAAAAGGCAATCGTTGCCCAAGGAGCGGGGGTATTAAACGTAATTACGCACATGGAAGATCATCCACAGCATAGTAAAATACAATTATGTACAGATTTAGAATAAGTCCGTAGTAATATGACCGTGTAGTTCATACGGAGAACTACGGATATTCAACGAAGAAGAAGGCGCACGATTTACATAAACTGGCGTTAGCCTGTTCAAGAGCGCTCGACACAATTTACAGGATGTGCACGATAGTGACCTATTACCTTATGCAGATTAAATTGTGTGCAAAGTAGATTACAATAATTTCAAGGGAAGCAGTGGATAGTTGAGTAACTTCAAACAGTGCTACAGAACCGGAAGACGTAAGATAACGAAATTTCATAAAAGCGTCAAGTTGACGATAAATAGCAAACTGCGGAATCGGCCTGAAAGTTTTTAGCTAACATAAACAAACTTATGCCGTCGTTTAGTACGCAATTTCTTTTCAACTCCGACCAATCGGGAATTTAAGAGGAAATGCATATGAAAGGAACTACGGAAATCAGAGGTACCAAGAGAACTGTATCAAAATCAACTGAAATCAATGCCTTAACGCATTCGTATACAATTATGCCAACTGTTAATCTGGATGGTGATTTTGCTAGAAACTTATTGTTCTGCGAGAAGTTGGAGGTGCTCTGTCCCCTACGATTCTTTCTTGCAAGGACAATAGCGAATATTTACGTCACAGCCAGTAAGAGTGGGAAAATGAGCGTTAGAGAACTACAACTGCTTTGGGCCAATAGCTGGTCAAAAGAACTAGCTTTTGCTTGATTCCTGGTCTGGATATAAAAAGTCGTACTCCTTTAAAGCAAACTATCCCTCCTGCAAAGTGTGTGACATGCGAGTCAGGCCACCTGGAACCACTGGAAGAATTCAGCATCTGGATGTTTGTACTTTCCGTGCCTAGAAAACAAATTATCGCACTTCCTGCAGCTACACCTTGAAGGATATCCAGTTTCGCGAGAACTCCACGACAAACTGTTTCGCATTCAGTTGCACAGCATCCCATCCCATCAGTTGTCATCACCGTTTTACACCAATATGATTGTGTATGCATTCTTCAAGAGGGTATATCTAGCTGAACATCCTGCACGGTTTGTAATTCCCAAGGAGTTCTCCCTCGATCTTAATGGTGCGAACCTTTGTGATAACTATGGCGGGCCATTTTTCATTCGGTATTCATGGCGCAAGTTGATAGTTTGTTTTGAATATATATCTTGAAAGTCGACGATGTCCATTTTGTGATGTATAATACTTACGTCCCATAGAAGATCTGTCTCGGCACCTCCCGGACATACTTCTTCCGTCGCCTTCCTGATACACATAGTGAGTCATTAGCAGCTAACGTTTTTTCCTGTCATAATTGTTAACACAACGCTTTCAGACAAGCCTTACTAAAGACTGAACTTGTGACCTCACACTAAAGGGATTCCTTGGATGTGATTGTTACAGCCGTTGAATATCGAGAACATCATTAACGACAGCAACGTTGTTGATTCGCTTTAGCACATGGGAATTACGAAAGACCATCGTTTTGAATGCATATCTGTTGTCACAGCTTATGACATATTTTAACTAAGAAACAAGTCGGGGAGTGCGCTTGGCGAGACTCCTGGAAACGTGAACACTTTCGCACATGTGAACTAAGAAAGCGAACTTCATCATCATTAGGTTGACCTTTCAAGGGTAACAGTGCGAAAAGACGAAAGTAATTCAAGGTGAATGCTCTGTACTGATGTTTCATCTGGAAAAACCAGTTTCGCTCCAGATAGTTCCCACTGATGTTTATTGCTTCCACTATTTGGGTATATTCAGACGAGCAGATAACTTAAGCGTGATGGAGTAGCAGGCCTAAGACCTTATAACACTGTCGCTTCTGAATCAGTTAAATCCTAATCCTACAAAAGAAACTGTTATGCTTGGGTTAGACTCATGTGGTGGCTAAAATGGAAGCATAAAACTTGTCACTATTCTAATGCGAACAGTTCAACATCCTGCCCAGCACATCAGAGATTTTCAATCCAAAGCCACTGTCGTCTGGCCACTTAAGCTGATTTCAGTCATAATGAGAGCAAATTGAAATGTGACCAACACGTTACCCATCCATATGAAACTCAGAAAGTAATAAAAAGTTTTTGAGCAAACTGTAGCCTGGATGAACATGAGGTGCATCACAATCAGTGAATATAAGCAGAATGTAATGCATTTTAAGTACACGCAAATACGGATGATGTGGACTACTGTGAAGTGAGTTTCACTGAACGGATGAGGGGTCGATTAGCTTTGTCCCGGATCTCAGGTATCCTAGAGAGAAACCACTTACGAGTGTAAAGAAGAAAGCTCTAGAAGTCAGTATTCTGTTGAGTGTAAAGAAGAAAGCTCTAGAAGTCAGTGTTCTGTTTCATTCTTCTTATTCACCACGATTTTTACAAAAAACTGCCAAATGGTAGAGTGTTGGAGATTCCATTGATGAAGGAATGTCGGTAGATGAGTGACAATTCCCATAATTCTATTTGAAGTTTACAAGACATTGTCTTTTACGAGGGTAATCCCAAAAGTAAGGTCTCCTGCCTTTTAATAAGTACATAGACCTGTTTATTTGTACAGTGGTTTACATCAGTTTACAGCTTGAACATTTAGCTATTTTTTGACATAATCACCATTTCTGTCGATGCATTTTTGTAGACGCTGTGGCAGGTTTTGTACGCCCATGTCATACCAGCTCGCCGCCATGTTGTTCAGAAGGTTATGAACATCCTCTTTCACCTCGTCGTCGGAGCTGAATCGCTTTCCGGCCAAATGTTCTTTTTACCTAGGGCACAGGTGATAGTCACTGGGCGCCAAGTCAGGACTATAGGGTGGGTGGGTGATTATGTTCCACTGAAACTGTTGCAGGAGAGCAACGGTTTACCGAGCGATGTGTGGGCGAGCGTTGTCATGGAGAATGTGTACGCCCTTGCTCAATATTCCTCTTCTCCGGGTCTGAATTGCCCGTTTGAGTTTTTTCAGAGTCTCACAGTACCCGTCAGTGTTAACTGTGGTTCCAGCGATACAACTCCGACGACGAGGTGAAAGAAGAGGTTCATAACTTTCTGAACAGCATGGCGGCGAGCTGGTTTGAGATGGGCATACAAAAACTGCCACAGCGTCTACAAAAGTGCATCGACAGAAATGGTGATTATGTCGAAAAATAGCTAAATGTTCAAGCTGTAAACTGATGTAAACCATTATAGAAATAAACAGGTCTATGTAGTTATAAAAAATAGACCTTACTTTTGTGATTACCCTCGTAATACCATAAACATAATGTAATTCAATGAAACACGACTGTTGTATGGATAACTTCTGCGATAAGACAATGTTGTTCGATTTCCATTGCACTTGCTTGTAATGACCACGATTTTTTTCAGGATTGCAATGTGTGTGATTTTTTGATAAGCAAATAAATAACATTGAATATATGTTACAAGCCTGTTGAATGATACTTACTATCCTTAACATAACTACTGTTTTCTCTCTGCAGTTGAACTTTAAAGCTCAGTATCTCAAAACATGTCATTTGTTGTTTAACTGTAGCACACGACTCTCCAATTAAAACTTTGACTGCCCTTCGCAATGAGTAAGTATTTATTTATTTATCCCAGCACTGGTTATTCTTCGCATTTCCCTGCCGCTATTACATACAGGGTATCCAGGCAGAAATGGTCAGTGTTCAAGTACATGACAGGAACGATCATTCGAAGCAAAAATGCCTAATAAACATGGGCTCTATAATCATACCTTAAGAGGTATGAAGACCTGCTCATGTTCGCTGTTATGCAGCATATCTCTTCTACTGCGTAAGTGCTCATGATCCTTAAGGTTCGCATTTGAGAGTCTATCTTTACTAGCTAATTATTTTTTGTTTTGGCCCATACTCCTCCCCCCAAAATACGGATAGCAATGGGCTTCCAGTAGAAGCGAGATTTTCACAGTATCGTAGATGAAGTAGTACTCCTAGCCCTTTCAACATCCATTTTCTTGAACTCATGTTTATTAGACTTTCTTGCTTCGCTCCTCCTATATCCCTGAATATTCACCTTTTGTCTTCATGTTCTTGAGCCGAATAGTACGTACGAGTAATTTGAGACCAGTCGGTCAAATAGGAGCACAAAACCTCGTTTTAAAAACATTTTGTTTATAACAACATACAAGCTGACGTTTTACTTTGTCATTGAGCTACGCTTGAAATATTTTTAAAGTGGCATTTGTCTGGACAGATTCCAGTAGCCATTTCAAGAAGAAACTACAAATATCCACCGAAACATCGGAGAAAATGAGCATCAAGGTTTTTATGAGAGACACCCGGTAGGTATGTCTTCTCATTCATAACTTTTCGAGTTAGATACTTTGGGGTGTGTTGTTGTACACGAAATGTCTTGCTTTTCCGTATTCTGTAACTGCTACGAAATAACGCTGCAGGAAATATACACTCATTTTCTGATTATACCTAAATTTTGGTAACTTGTTTACTTAACTCCTGTGGTAGTCTGTAGTTGTCTTCACAGTGTTTGCTAACTTTTAACTTGACACAGAGTGCTTATTTGCCACGAGACTGCAGCAGGCACTGTAATTAGCGACCTGTTCGCTGCCCCTGACAGAGCGGTAAGAAAGAAAAGACAGAGAGAGCGAGAACGAGAGACACACAGAGAGGGGGAGAGAGAGAGAGAGATAGATACAGAGAGAGAGGAGATGGAGTGAGGAGTGAGGGAGGACATTAGGAGGCGAGTTAATTACGGAGACCTCCGCGCCCCAATTTGGCGCTACTTGTGTTTTCGTCCGCCGCCGCGATAAATACGTCGAAACGCAATTTCTCTGTCCCGGTCGGTTTAATGAATTGTCTGCAGGGACGGAAGCTGACGCCGAGCGACGTCTGTGTTCCAGAGAAGTCTGCCGAGTTCTCACCAGAAATGATGAAAGGCCGAGCGTGCGACGCGTTCCCCTAAAGTAATTACCGCTTCGCCGAAGTCGAGTTACCGCATAACTCTTCTGGCCGTTCCAGAGCCTCGATTCCGCATTTCAGCATCTCCTTACTTTCTTGCAAAATTCTCGTGAGAAGGCAAGTTAGTCAGCTCTCAGTATCACGTTGTCTGCTGTTTCCCATATTCATTCACACGCACATAACTGCAGAAATCAATTGTGGAGAGACAGGAGTCTGTTGAAGTGCACTACACCAGTATTTAATTGACCATCAAGTATTGATTCGATCGGGAACTTCTAGACTTCTCGGGTCCTACATTAATGATGTTAATCTCACTTGTTAATTATAAAACACACTACCTGATAAAAATATTGAGACAGCCGTATGTAATGCGGAATTGACCAGCAGATGTCACGTGGTGGGCAGTACAGTGCAGTCAGTAGAGAAGCAATACCAGAATGGGTCGGTCTGGAAAGCACTGTGGCTTCGATTGTGCACTAGCAACAAATCCATCAGAGACATTTCAACCCTTCTAAACCTGCCCAAGCCGACTGTTGGTGATGTTAGAATGGGCCAGTCAAGGTCAGTGAGTTTGACCATGCACTAGTAGCAAATCCATCAGGGACATTTCAAAATTTCTAAACCTGCCCAAACCTTCTGTTGGTGATGTTAGAATGGGCCAGTCAAGCTCAGTGGGTTTGACCATGCACTAGTAACAAATCCATCAGGGACATTTCAAGACTTCTAAACCTGCCCAAACCTACCGTTGGTGATGTTAGAATGGGCCAGTCAAACTCAGTGGGTTTGACCATGCACTAGGAACAAATCCATCAGGGACATTTCAACCCTTCTAAACCTGCAAACCTGCCGATCACTGCAGATCATTCGTTTCTAGTCATCCACCGTCCAGTGACGTCGCTGTTTACACGACCTCAAGTGTCTCACAGCATTGACTACGGAAGTGTTTGGCATGTGAGGAGCTGCTCGAACATTGTACCCAGTTCTTTTGATCTTCCTAGTCACACTCACTGTGCTAGCTCGACTACTGGTAGCACTTTGGAATTCACGAATTACCACTTCCGTTGATTTCGTGCGATTTTCTAGGACCACCCAAGGCAAACCTCGATGGCCCAGGGCCATCCAGGTTTGCTGTGGGTGGTCTTAGAAAATCGCACGAAATCAACGGAAGTGGTAATTCGTGAATTCCAAAGTGCTAACAGTAGTCGAGCTAGCACAGTGAGTGTGACTAGGAAGATCAAAAGAACTGGGTGCAATGTTCGAGCAGCTCCTCAATGCAGTCTGTTGGTGATGTTAGAATGGGCCAGTCAAGCTCAGTTGGTTTGACAATGCACTAGTAACAAATCCATCAGGGATATTTCAACCCTTGTAAACCTGCCCAAGTCGACTGTTGGTGATGTTAGAATGGGGACAGTCAAGAGAGCTCAGTTACTTCGACCATACACTAGCAACAAATTCATCAATGATATTTCAACTCCTGTAAACCTGCCCAAGTCGACTGTTGGTGATGTTACAGTGAAATGGAAACACCAAGGTACAATCAAAGTTGCACCAAGACCAGCCAGTCTTCATGTACCGACAAACTGGGCCATCCAGGTTTGCTGTGGGTGGTCCTAGAAAATCGCACGAAATCAACGGAAGTGGTAATTCGTGAATTCCAAAGTGCTACCAGTAGTCGAGCTAGCACAGTGAGTGTGACTAGGAAGATCAAAAGAACTGGGTACATTGTTCGAGCAGCTCCTCACATGCCAAACACTTCCGTAGTCAATGCTGTGAGACACTTGAGGTCGTGTAAACAGCGACGTCACTGGACGGTGGATGACTAGAAACGAATGATCTGGAGTGATCGATCACGCTGCACCCTCTCCGATGGAAGGCTTTGGTACTGGCGAATGCTTAGGTAGCGTTACCTACCATCACGTATAGCGCGAAGATGATGTACGGAGGAAGCGTTATGGCAATGAGGTGTTTTCCTTGGCTAGAGTGTAGCTCTCAGATTGCGCTTCTGAAAACGCTAAATGCAGAAGAATTTTTAGAGCACTGGGTACTGCTTACAGCAGAGAAATAGTTCGTAGTCGATAACTGTAAAAGCATGACAAAGCATTGTATCTTAAAGCTGCATCTGGGAAGTAATGGTTTGTGAGCAATTACATTCCTGAAATTGACTGGCCTGAACCAAATGGAACACCTGTCGGGTGAGTTAGATTTTCGACTTTACTCCAGCCTCCAGCGTACATCATCAATACCTTCTTGTGTTACGGCATTTGAAGAATGGCCTACCATTTCTCCACAGACTCCTCATTGAAAATGATAGAGTTCAAGTCCTCATAAAAGCGAAGGGAATAGACACCCCAGATTAATGTTAACAAATAGGCTCCGTATACTTTAGTAGTGTCATTGCATTAGTATGTGGTATCAGCATTAAGAAATGCAAAAAAATCCGGTTAGCTGCTCCAGTTACATGACTGTGTACAGAGCACACAGCAGCATTTTCATTTGCACCAGATTTTCTTTCTTGGATGAAGGCTTGTTAGTTTCAGTTAACTACTACAAAACACATTTACGAAACAATATCTTCCATCACTATGATTAAAATAAGAAAGAAATCATATGTTTATTATATTAAAAGCAATCTCATGGTCGTTTTTTCTACGTCTTACTTTTTATTATTTTGTGGCAAATGGAATATTTGGAATTAGACTATGATGCGAGAGCTTAAGTACATGTTACCGAGGCCAGTCTTAGTTCATGTGGCGGTGGTGTTCATAGCTGCTGTCGATTACAATTATTTCAAATCTGTCTTTGCCATTACTAAAAATGTGTATTCTCGAAAAACGGCGTCATGTGTCTTATTAAATCAAACTTATTTACAATTTTGGTTATGGTACTAGATCTACATAAACTAAATGTAAGTAACAATTACGCTTCAATGTTTTATGAAACAAAACTGTTTTTGATTCTAGAAATTAACACATTGTAAATACGTTTGTGCTGTAGCCGTCAGTGACATGTAAGACCTTTACATCTCTCTTAGCACACAGCTCATCATAAGCCGAATCATACACCACAAGTGCGCCTACTTCAACCGATTTACGGGGTACAAGGGAAGTAGCTTCCTGAAGATCGTTCCGCTGATAATATTCCATCACAGACGATCAGGCGTACTCTAGGCAACGCTAGGAGCTACCCTAGCGTCAGAACCGTTCACCATTAGAGCAACAACGAGTCCAAACAACTTTTCTCAAAGCCAGCTCTAAAAGTAATCTCCATAAATATTGAAAATATATCATACACGAAAGAAGCGCTGCTATCAGACATCTGAAAACACACAAAATGTGACTTTTTTATGATACAACATACCAATTAAGGACTCGATGATCGGAGGACAACGGTAATCGGTATGAAACTCAGCACTGAAAGACCAAACACTCAGTATGGAAGCGCAGTGTTTGCCATACCTGACCTCCTTATCTATCCACGGACTTAACTGCAGAAGCAGGTGTAGAAACCCTGAATGTTGAAGTCCAGTAATGTACAATGACATCAGTGTATAAAGCATCTAAGACAGACTTCAGTTTCAAGAAACCAAATACACTCCTGGAAATGGAAAAAAGAACACATTGACACCGGTGTGTCAGACCCACCATACTTGCTCCGGACACTGCGAGAGGGCTGTACAAGCAATGATCACACGCACGGCACAGCGGACACACCAGGAACCGCGGTGTTGGCCGTCGAATGGCGCTAGCTGCGCAGCATTTGTGCACCGCCGCCGTCAGTGTCAGCCAGTTTGCCGTGGCATACGGAGCTCCATCGCAGTCTTTAACACTGGTAGCATGCCGCGACAGCGTGGACGTGAACCGTATGTGCAGTTGACGGACTTTGAGCGAGGGCGTATAGTAGGCAAGCGGGAGGCCGGGTGGACGTACCGCCGAATTGCTCAACACGTGGGGCGTGAGGTCTCCACAGTACATCGATGTTGTCGCCAGTGGTCGGCGGAAGGTGCACGTGCCCGTCGACCTGGGACCGGACCGCAGCGACGCACGGATGCACGCCAAGACCGTAGGATCCTACGCAGTGCCGTAGGGGACCGCACCGCCACTTCCCAGCAAATTAGGGACACTGTTGCTCCGGGGGTATCGGCGAGGACCATTCGCAACCGTCTCCATGAAGCTGGGCTACGGTCCCGCACACCGTTAGGCCGTCTTCCGCTCACGCCCCAACATCGTGCAGCCCGCCTCCAGTGGTGTCGCGACAGGCGTGAATGGAGGGACGAATGGAGACGTTTCGTCTTCAGCGATGAGAGTCGCTTCTGCCTTGGTGCCAATGATGGTCGTATGCGTGTTTGGCGCCGTGCAGGTGAGCGCCACAATCAGGACTGCATACGACCGAGGCACACAGGGCCAACACCCGGCATCATGGTGTGGGGAGCGATCTCCTACACTGGCCGTACACCACTGGTGATCGTCGAGGGGACACTGAATAGTGCACGGTACATCCAAACCGTCATCGAACCCATCGTTCTACCATTCCTAGACCGGCAAGGGAACTTGCTGTTCCAACAGGACAATGCACGTCCGCATGTATCCCGTGCCACCCAACGTGCTCTAGAAGGTGTAAGTCAACTACCCTGGCCAGCAAGATCTCCGGATCTGTCCCCCATTGAGCATGTTTGGGACTGGATGAAGCGTCGTCTCACGCGGTCTGCACGTCCAGCACGAACGTTGGTCCAACTGAGGCGCCAGGTGGAAATGGCATGGCAAGCCGTTCCACAGGACTACATCCAGCATCTCTACGATCGTCTCCATGGGAGAATAGCAGCCTGCATTGCTGCGAAAGGTGGATATACACTGTACTAGTGCCGACATTGTGCATGCTCTGTTGCCTGTGTCTATGTGCCTATGGTTCTGTCAGTGTGATCATGTGATGTATCTGACCCCAGGAATGTGTCAATAAAGTTTCCCCTTCCTGGGACAATGAATTCACGGCGTTCTTATTTCAATTTCCAGGAGTGTAGCTTATGCTGCAAACCAAAGTAAACAATTCAGTTGCCACAACTCATTATGAGGGTATAGCGAAACGGAAAGGAATGGAGATGATCTTAAGATCGGGTCGAAAGCACAGAACGGAAGTTCATACGCGACATGAAGGAACCACCCTCCTTAATAAGGGAAGGTGCCGCTTTGACTGTAACCCTGGTATCGTCTTTCTGAACAATTAACGCATCAGTCAAAAAAGATGTTATGGAGTCAATCTCATAACTTATCACCTACTTATCGCCTATGTTGTGGAGGCAGCTGTGGTGCCGAAGACAGTCCCTATCAAGAGACAATTTCATTTTAAGAGAGCGCAGAGGACTAATTTCTTAATATATATGGGTAGGGAACTGGAAAATGTGTAACCTCTTCCAGGAAATTATGATCACTTGGTTGACCTAATGAAAACCATCTCACCGAAACATATCCCTAGGTGCTATAAAATTACATACATCCCACTATTTGACGAAGTTTCGAAAGCACTGCTTGAGAAATATGCCCAAGTATTCAATTAAGATCCTATCTCTGAAGAAACAATTCAAACAGGCGAACAACTGATGTCTATCACATCTGCATCTAGAAGAGAAAAGCGCTGCAACCAATTAACACAGACATGAAGCGTAGCAGTCAAAGTGTGAAAACTCTTGAAAAAACCTTAGCGATGGCCACAGTAGAGTTTGTGCTGAATCGTGAAATGTAACCCTGATCAAACAGCTCATCGTTTGGTACTAAATGAAAAAACCGAAAGAAGATCTGACAGTACAAGACTTCAAAGATATTCTCTGGCGTAAAGAAGAAGTGGTAGCCATATTGCAACGTGAGGAAGATCCGACAGATCCCAAGAATTTTCGACGAGCCTCGCTTCTCTGTCATCTATACAGAGTGTTGGAATGAATGATTCGCAACTGCGTATCGAGACATGTAGACGAGACCCTTGTTAAACAACAGGCAGGATTGCGCCCAGGAAAATCATGTAGTGGCCAGATTCTCAATCCAATTCAGCACATAGGGAACAGACACGAGAAAGGGCAGATTTCACACGTAGTATTCGTGGGCCTAACAGCGGCGTGTGACTAGTAAATCCCAACGAACTTGCAAGGAAGATGTATTCAGTCATCAAAGACTACCGATTAATGCAGTTCATCCAAAGCCTTCTTCAAAACAGGCGGTTCTTTATCACCCTAAACAGCAAGAAAAGCCGGTGGAGAATCCAGAAGAAATTTCTTCCGCAACGTAGTGTGTTGGCATCGCTGCTGTACAATATCTACACCAATGACCAGCCTTTCAGAACAGAAACAAAGTCTTCCATTTTCGCCAACGACACAGCAGTTGCACTCCAAGGAAGAACGCGCGTGGAGGCAGAAACAGCCCTCGAAAATCTGGCAGAATACATTGACAATAACCACCCGAAGCCTAACCCATCCAAAAGATAGTCTGTGCGTTTCACTCGAGAAATAGACAAGCTAGGAAAAACTGGAAGTAACTTGGATGGGAAACCGACTACAGCACTGGGACAGTCCTGTATATTTCGGAGTAAAGCTGGACCGCGCAGTTCGAATTTTGTAGAAGACTGCGGTAATCCATATAAATAAAAATGTAAATTTTCCTTTTGTTCGAAATCGTAAACCTCCAAAATTTCTCACCGATTGCTCCGAGATTTTGAGGCAACGTTGCACTCTAACACTTGCGTGTTTTTTTTATATACGTAATACATTGTCGCAGAGAAAGCTGAGTAGCACCGTAGTGTAGTGGTAATGCGACTAAACTGTTGCATGGAGGGTCGTGAGTTCAAAACTCACCTGCACTGTACAATTTTAATTTCTATATTCAGTTCCAGTATATTCTAGAAGTATCCACAAATGTCTGTATGTATACTGTGTGTGTTCTGGCCGGAGGCAGTTCGCTCTGCTGTCTTGTATGTGCAAGTGATAAATAAACCTTCGTTAAGTGAAGTTAGTGTTCGTCATTCATCTAATTACACATTCTTCTACGTGACTATATATATATAGTACGTAAAGGGGTAAAGTTATTACCAAAAGACTAAGTTCTTGACCGATTTACTTCAAATTTATGCGCAAAACTCTAATGAACGTTCACACGAACAGGGGCTATATATATAAAGGGGAATCATTGTTACCAAAAACCTCCAAAACTACGAAACTAATCTACTTCAATTTTTATGTGACTTATTAATAAAATTACTGCAGAATCTGAATTTGCAATAACGATAAACAAAGTCCAAGTTCAGAGAGAGAGGGGGAAAGAGGAAATCACAGAGGGATGAGAGGCAATGGACATAGAAAACGGAAAGGAAATGGACAGAAAGGGGCCAGTAGGAGATGGAAATAGGAATGATGGAGAAGGAAATGGCCAGCGAGAAGGAGGGGGGGGGGGGGGAGAAAGAGGGGACAGGAGGAGATATAGAGAGAGGGGTGGGAGGACAAGATGGACAGAGACAAGGGGATGAAGGCGATTACGACGTACAGCCTATTCTCATATATATTAGAAACGTGCGGTTTTTGTTTGTTGCTTTTCCATTTAAGCAGACTGAGCTATAGCAACTGTGGTCGGGAACAGCTAGTAACAAATATAGTGCCTATCGCTATCAGTCGTCAGTACGTATCATGTTGCTAAAGCACTCTAAAACCGATCGTTAGTCTCTAACGTAAATGATACCATTTGCTTAATTGAGTTACTCGTATGCAGACACGTAACGAACCGCATCCTAATTAATTAATTACTTAATTAATCTTATCTAGAATGTGCTGTCAGGCGATATATCATTCTTCCACGTTAATTACAACGGTTTTTATGAGCCAATCTTGTCATCGCGTAACACAGTAACGGAGAAAAACGTGAAGTGTTTACCGCATGTTAAAACTCAGCTGATCGTTTTCTGTAACGCGAGCTACCGTGACAGAGATCCAAATGAAAGTGGTTAACTTTAGTAAATGCTGACGTGGCCCTTTAAACTATGGATAATTTCAACCATTACCTCATTTACCCATCTTATTTAGTATAACCACTGGACAGTGGAAATTTGTGGCAAGTTCCTATGAGACAAAAGTGCTGAGGTCATCGGTCCCTAGGCTTACACACTACTTAATCTAACTTAAGCTAACTTACTCTAGAGACAACACACACACACACACCCATGCTCGAGGGAGGACTCCAACCTCCGACGGGGGGAGCCGCACGAACCGTGTTAAGTCGCCCCAGACCGCGCCGCTATCACAACCATGAAGGGAACACCACACACCTTTTTGCTAATAAAAAGTATGTACCACCATATTGTAAAAGAAAAAAGATGGATGTCGACCACCGAGTAGCTCGCTTCTGTTAATGATACTAGCCACCACTAGCTGCTACATCTGGACCAACGTGGTTCATCTCTTGTTTACTTTATTATTTATTCTTGTCAAACAATTGGAAAGTTAGAGGCAGTGGAAGAGTGGTTTGTATTCAATGGACACAGGGTAAGTACAGGTTATCCAGCACAAACGGGAAATAACGGAGTAAATGATGAAAACTTTTAAGTTTAAAAGAATTCCTTACTTTGACTGACTACAGTAATGCGGTATGGTACAATGTTTTTGCGTTAGCACTGCCGACTTTTCATGATCGTCGGAAAAATATAGAATTACGCGTTCTCCTTGCGTTACGATTTAGGAAAGGAACGATGTTCTCTGGACGGGCTGTGCAAGGGTCAGCTGCAGCCACCAGGTCACGCAGCGGCTCTTGGTGTGGTGTTAAAGCAACTAAATGTTTTAACATCTATACTGGTCCCCGTGAAACATACTCATGGTTAAGGCACTCAAATAATTACACATGAGATACACAGTTTTATGCCATCTCAACGCCATAAACCACCTTGACAGTTTTTAATATACATCGGATAAGTATACTGCTGTAGGCGGCTCGGTAAGCAACCGCGCTCGTAGCGTATCGTATCGCTGAGCGGCGAAATCTTGGAAACACAAGCAGGGCTGTGCCTGTCTGAGTGTGGGGCTCTGCTGCACAACGCTGCTGGCCACAGTTTTTAAGAAGAGAAGAATATAATACGTGTGGATAGTCCTGCAACTGTCATGAACCGTAACTGACGTGAAATCTTGCAACTCAGTACGAAAGTTTACAACAGCAACTTAACGACAGCAACGAGTAGCTGATACGCTATCTTAATATGCAAAAGCTAAACGCAGTTATGTTGGACCCGTGAATCTTCTCTGCCAATACGACGAAAAGCTAAAATATCATGTAGAATATTTTTCCTGTGTTTACAGGAGTGTCGTATCGAATGATCTAACACCCATTTCAAAATGCGTTCGTAATAACATACGAAAGGAGAAAAGTGAATCAAATTTTTTTCTTTTTTTTTTTGATGAAACAGCTGATGAGTGCAATTTTTCGCATAACTACTTAGTAATTTGCCATAGTTGACGGTCAAATCAATGAAAGGCTGCGAACTCTTACATGACAGTCATTGGATAAAAAGTTTTCGGTTATGTTTCTGCATGAAATTCTGACAAAATCCCAAAGTTGCGATGACTGCTTCTGTCATTGGCCTCTTAGAGCTAAGTCAGACTTGTAAATGTCCGATAGAACAGACACCGCACATATAAATAAATGCACCTTTGCGGAAAATAATGATGCCTGCAGTGTGGATGCATTCTTCGTTCGACCTCTTGCACGAATCAGGAGACGCTGCAAGCAATGAGGATACTGAAAAGGGGACACTACTTATGTGGTGTTCGGGATATGGGAATTTGGGTTGGGCAGGAAGCGTGCTCGAACAGCCGAAGTTGTTAAAGCAACCGCTCGCGACAAGTGGAAAATCCGAATTCCACTCCTGATCCGGTACAAATTTTCGCTTGTTGCCATTGGATTTATTTCAATTCCGGATTGCAGCTGAAAGTGAAATTTCTCTTTCGTCATGCATATACGGCTGCAGGATCATGAATTATGTCTGTACTTTCAGACTTGTCCGAAAGAACAGACATCATTCGTATAAATAAAGCGGATGTGTCACATCAGAGCATATTTTCCTACTCATTTACGCGATGCTGCTGGCTTTTACATACCGCTCACCAAATTTCAATTATGAAGGATTTCACTGGAGGCCTGTTTCAGTCAGAATGAGCAATGCTTACTTTAATACAGAAATAGTTTACATATCGAAAATAAATACACCTAAAAAAAGGCTGATGGTACAGGACATCACATTCCGATTTCATAATATCCTATGAGGAGCACTTTTATTTCTGCTTGATTTTATTGTGCCGTTAAAATTGGTCATTCTTCTCGCTCTACATAGACGAATGCAACGGCAAGAAAATCTAACATGCTAAGTACCCTCTTTCGCGCGCTTCGCAGTTCTCCGGAGAGTGGGTATCTACGGTAGAAGTTGATGTAGGCTGAGCTGCTGTTTGTATGAAACTCAATGAAATCGAAATAAATAAACATCAGAATGGTGGACGTGTGTGTCAAAGAAACAAGAGCGCCACTTGAGCAACATTGCCCACCGAGCGGGCTTCTCATCCAATAAGCGGACACGGACCTCGCAGAGCCAGGCCACAGGGAGGCCACGGAATACCTGGTATGCTGCTAAGTGGCAGCCGCCAGCTGATGGCGGGAGCGAGAGGGAGGACAAGGCAACAGCAGAACCTCAACGTTCCCTCATGTGGGTAATCCGTACTGTGTCCTCTAAACAGGGCTTTTATATCCAACAGAACTACTGAAAAGTTTGCGAAACATACGTATAGATCAGAAGGATGGGAGGTCGTGAAGCTGGGTTGGTTGATTGGTTTTTGGGGAAGGAGACCAGACAGCGTGGTCATCGGTCTCATCGGATTAGGGAAGGATGGGGAAGGAAGTCGGCCGTGCCCTTTCAGAGGATCCATCCCGGCATTTGCCTGGAGCGATTTAGGGAAATCACGGAAAATCTAAATCAGGATGGCCGGACGCGGGATTGAACCGTCGTCCTCCCGAATGCGAGTCCAGTGTCTAACCACTGCGCCACCCCGCTCGGTTGTGAAGCTGGGATATAACGCCCCGTCGACGACGAGATCATTAGAGACGGAATACAAACTCTGATTGGGGAAGCAACTGAATCGTACACTTTCAAAAAATCTAGCGATTTTGAGGTATCACGAACAACCAATATTTTAACCTCCTTGCGTGGATGTGAAGCGTCTTCATCTCACATAGGAGTCCATTGTCTACTCGCTCGGTTAGAAATCAGAGTATATTCTGTGTGCGTTCGTGTGTGTGTGTGTGTGTGTGTGTGTGTGTGTGTGTGTGTGTGTGTGTGTGTGTGTGTGTGTGTGAGTGGGCGGGGGGGGGGGGGGGCACTGGACGTTGAGATCCCGGTGGTGATTAGATATTCCTCGCGTTGGTTGGGGGCTGATTGTTCGGTTTAGTTCATGATGTCTCCGTTACTTAAATACTTAGCTCAACAACTCGTCCTTTAGGCTGTGGCCGTGACCATGGTCAATTCTCATAGGCTCAAAAGAAAAGGAAAGCATTCGATTTCGATATTTCTCTCTCTCTCTCTCTCTCTCTCTCTCTCTCTCTCTCTCACACACACACACACACACACACACACACACATACATACACACACACATACACACACACACACACACACACACACAGCGAGAGAGAGAGAGAGAGAAACCGTGAGCGGGTAAAATATAATAGGACCGCACGTTGTTTGGGCGATGCGAGTGGTGAAAAGTAGGTTTTCAGTCTAATTTCACTTCTTCTGTCCTTAGAGCAATGATTGCCTACGTGCTAGACGCTTGTGGTTGACACTTGTTGAATGGAAACTAGGAAAAGCACAAAGTGTTTTAGTTCTGTCAGTGGATACAGCATGTCATGTTGACTATTTCATACTAAGGGCTACACGAGGACGGATTCAGAGGACAAAGTATTGTAGTAATTTCTTTTTCATTACAGGTGGCTCTTAGAATTTTTCGTTGTACAGTGTATGAAAACGAGCACTTTTGCCATAGCCGATGCACCGATGTTGCTTCTACATCGCACACTCTCCTTGTTCCAATACAGCAGACAGGACTGATCACCACCAATACGAGATGGTAACTTCAGTTTTATTCAATTACAAATTGTCTCCAGAAATAAATATAAGGGAAGTATGGATGAGATTCGCAAATTTCAAAAGCCTTCTGCGGCAGAGAAAGTAAAATTTTTAGTCTTGTACAGTCACTTGGTTGCTGTGTAAAGGGTAAAGATCTGTTCTTGATGTTGATTTGAAGAATGCGTTGGGTTGGTGGTGACGGAACGTATACAAGGGGGCAATCATACAGTTTCATGTCTGAGGGCGTTGATGCGGCTGATATGCACCATTGCGCGCCTCCGATGCGGGTATATAAGCATCGGCATGTTGACAAGGGATTAAGGTGACATTGCTTAATGAATACTGTCTTATTGCTATTGTTACTGCCTCGATGTTGTTACTGTTATTTTACATTTACATGCTGTCATACATAAATAATGGGTTAATAATGGTGTTCAATAACTGTCATTTTTCATGCTGATTAGCAACAGCATTATGAGATTAGCATACATTGTCCCAATACCAAACTCATGATACAATATTATCTCACGGAGCAGTGTTTCTGATGTTAGCTTCAACGAGGTTGCTGTTAGCTTTAGGCATATTGTGACCAACAACACCATTTAGATCTACGTGATTACTCTGCTATTCACAATAAAGTGCCTGGCACAGGGTGCAATGAACCACCTTCAAGCTGTCTCTCTACCGTTCCACTCTCGAACGGCACGCGGGAAAAACGAGCACTTAAATTTTTCTGTGCGAGCCCTGATTTATTTTATCTTGATGATCATTTCGCCGTATGTAGGTGGGTGCCAACAGAATGTTTTCGCAATTGGAGGACAAAACTGGTGTTTGAAATTTCATGAGAAGATCCCGTCGCAAGCAAAATCACCTTCGTTTTAATGGTCGCCACTCCAATTCACGTATCATGTCTGTGACACTATCTCCCCTATTTCACGATAATACAAAACGACTCCTCTTCTGTGTACTTTTTCGATTTCATCCGTCAGTTCCACCTGATGCGGATCCCACACCGCATAGCAATACTCCAGAATAGTAGCGTAAGCAGTCTCTCTAGTAGACCTGTTGCACCTTCTGAGTGTTCTGCCAATGAATCGCAGTCTTTCGTTTGCTCTACCCACAATATTATCTATATGATCGTTGCAATTTAGGTTATTTGTAATTGTAATCCCTAAGTATTTAGTTGAATTTACAGCATTCAGATTTGTGTGACTTATCGCGTAATCTAAATTTAGCTGATTTCTTTTAGTACTGATGTGAATAACTTCACACTTTTCTTTCTTGAGGGTCAATTGCTACTTTTCGCACCATACAGGTATCTTATCTAAATCATTTTGCAAGTCGTTATATACATACATATGTATAACAACATACGAGTGTGCATTCAATATACGGGCCAAGATGTAAGTTTTATGTAATTGTACCAATTTTTTTCACTGATATACTTTCATATATTTGTCTTGTAGAGTCTCTGAGAATGGCGTAAAGCCGACAAGCGTAAGGAAGTAAAAAATTACTAAATGCAATGATAAAGAGAAATACTAGTTTTTAAGTGCTTTCCTACCGTATGCTGGGAGCGTGTTATCTAAAACAGGAAGTATTTAACGAAAATTTAATATCAAGACCGTGTTTCCTCAACAGCCCAGATTAGTGCCCTTTTCGGCTGTGTGTCCCTATACAGTCCAGCAGAGAGTATTCAGCGTACGCGAAAAGTACCGTAAGTATTGCCCCCACCACGAAAGATGGCTCTCAGCACTATAGGACTTAGCATCTGAGGTCATCAGTCCCCTAGACTTAGAACTACTTACACCTAACTGATCTAAGGACATCACACACATCCATGCCCGTGCCAGGATTCGAACCTGCGACCGTAACAGCAGCGCGGTTCCGGACTGAAGCGCCTAGAACCGCTCGGTCACAGCGGCTGACCGCGAAAGACAATAGTAGCGTAGCCGCAAGTAAAATCAAATAAATACGAGATATCTCTACCGTAACTAATCGTCAAAAATCTGCTCACTGTGTCAGAAGAAGTCTACTTCAGTGTAGATCAGTGCAGGGATCTATTACTCAGACGATAGCCCAGGACCCTGTTAAATACGTTTATCAGACAGTCTAATTTCAATGGATTCTACACTGAGTTTTGCACTCTGCCGCGGAGTGTGTGCTGATAATGTAACTTACTGACAGATTAAAGCTGCGTGCTGGACCGAGACTCAAACTTGAGACCTTTACCTTTCGCGGGCAAGTGCTCTACCGACGCTTTTTTTGTCTCATTTTGTTCGTTATTGCTCGTTGCATTTGTTCGGAGCGGACGTCCCCTGACATCCGCTGAAGTTCATTGTTGATCCATTCACTCGTCTTTTTCTTATTTTCTTATTACAAAGGACAGCTAACCCTCTGACCGAACACGCTGAGCACCGTACGAGCTAACCATCTGCACTACCCAATCACAGTTCACAGCCTGTCCTCACAGCTATACTTCCGTCAGTACCTCATCTCCTGCCTTGATACCGGAGTGCCATGCATGTTAAGTTTCGCAGGACAACTTCTGCGAAGTTTTGGAGCTAGGAGATGAGATACTGGGGAAAGTTAGGCTGTGAGGACGGGTCGGGTGTTTTGATCTATCCAAGCACATCTCCCTACACATCTCACAGCTTTACTTCCGCAAATACCTCGTCTCCAAAATTCACAGAATTTCTTCCGCGAAACTTACAGGTTCGGGTAGAGCACTTCCCCGCGAAAAGCAAAGGGCCAAGTTCGAGTTTAAGTCTGACAGTCAGTTTCAAAGTTCTATTGGATTCTCTTGAGAACACTAGTAACGAGAAGCGGCAGCAGCCATATGTGTCCCATCATGTTTCTTGTCATGTCCCTCTGCTAAAGAAATATCCAACACCGCGGATTTTTCAGGTTGTTGCAACTTTGCTTGGCGACAGTGTTCCACACATCCGTCCTCGGCAATAAAATTAGTCCGATCAATGTTTATGCTTTACCACGATGGCACGGAATCTTTAAACGTAGGTCTTCCATAGCTCCAGACCGCGTTGAACGGAACCCAGTAGAACACCAATCTTACTGATGCGACAAATAGTGTAGATGTTAAAATTCTCCCTACGACTATCCAGAATGTAACAGACGGTTCCAAATAAATAATTAAGAATACGGAAAAACCAAATTTGATTGTATACATTTTAAAGGTACACTTTTAACCTATTTTTCTACATAATAGCTATTCAAACTGAGGCATTACTTATACTGTGGCACAATACCATCTGTGTAGAAAACTGCCGCCTGCCCTACCACTGGTTTATCTCGGCATGCACTTTGGCGTCAATATCAAAGTGTTGTGTAGGGAGCCACGTCTTCATTGCTAGGAAGAAGTGGTAGTCGCTCGGCGCCAAATCCGTGCTGTATAGTGGATGATCAAATATGTCCCATCCAAAACTCTGTAGGAGCTCTCGGATACGACTGGACGGGTATGGTCATATGTAGTGAAAAAACAAAACTATTACTTGCAGTTTTCCACGAAGTTTGTTTCGTCTCGCGCATCTTACCTTTGTCACTGTTTGACAATACCTCTCTGAATCAACTGTTGTGCCACGTTCAAGGAAACCAGAAAGAATCACTCTCTTAGAGTCCCAAAGTGCAGTAGCTACGATCTTTCTTACTGACAGTGTTTGCACTTGATTCCTCGGAAGATTTTTTGTGACCCCACTTCATCGACTGCCTTTTTTTTCAAAATTGACATGCTTAACACAAACCTCGTCCCCGGTTACGATACGATGGATAACTTTGTCATCATTTTCATTGTAATTTTCGAGGAAGGACAGAGTGGCGGCCAATATCTGTTTTTTGGTCTTCCGTTAGGATTTTGGGAACTTACCTAGCATAAAATTTGTGGTAACCAAGCTTCTCCGTCACAATTTCATGCACCGAAGTCTCTGAAATTTGGGGATAATTTTGCGAAAGTTCCGAAATTGTGAAACGATGATTTTCAAGAACTATGTCAATGATTTTAATCATCAGTTCGTCGTCACGCGGCTAGGCCTATTGAAGTTACTTTCATTAATACTTCCCTTTGTATAGCGCACAGGATACAAATGGACACGGGGCACTCTGAGCTGTGGGTAGCATCAATTACCAACAATGCACAAACTAGTAATCACAGAAAGCAGAAGTGTACCAAACTTATACTAATAACAGTTACACTCGAGATCATTACTTCAACCAGTAAGGAGATGTTACTGTAAGAAGTGCAGAACTAAATTTGGAAATTGGGGTCTTCTTTCTAATCTGAAGTGTAAAAACCACGAGTAAAGATAAATAATGTAATAATTACACTGTTCATGTCCCACTGCTTGTATTTGTTTTCCTTAGTAGCAATAACATTCCAATTACCTTTCTTATATGAGAAGAATATGGTGGGGACCCAAGAACTGGTATAATATCACTATTCAAACTCTATGATTAGTTCAGTAGCAAAAATTAATTCAAACAAAGTGACTTCTTAAGTTCACTTGGGATAGGTTTCAAGGAAAATCATTCAACACTGAGCTCAATTAACTTCAAAAAATCATTGATGATAGTAATAAAGGCTAAATTATGTTTCAAATGAGTTTAAATTGTTTGCCTTTTATCACCTGTGAAGCACGTATTTTAGACAGTAACATTTACACAATCTGGCACTGTATTTTTGCAAAACGGTACTTTGCACTAAACTGAGAGTACTTTAGCAAAATTCTAATTAACTTCACTTTTGTTGTTTTAAATTCAACTTTTGCTAATCCTTGTACATTTGACAAAATAAATAAATCACTAGTTCATTTGAAACAGGACACTCAGTTTTATGAACACTTAGGAGAGGACCCTGCATAGCTTCTTGATCAAGATAGGTGATATGATTCCAAACACAGATTTATAGCATTTCGATTATTATTAAAACTGACTCACAAATTTACTCGTCCATGCTCTGATACACATCTGTATGCATGAAGTTAATGGAGCAGTGGCGATGTTGTGGTGGCAAGCGACACGGCGGCTAATTGTACTCACGGCTCTTTATGTTTCAATGCTCTTTAAAATTTCTTCTTGACGACGGCTTTTTAACGTGTTAGAACCATTCGTTATTGCCGAGAATATCGAACAACAGTCAAATCCACATCCGAGGCAGAATTCCTTGCATAGCGTCTTCCAATTGCCTCCCTTGGCACCGTCGGTGTGCACCATGCAACGGCTAGCCGCTGACTGTGTACCGTTAACACCAAGAAGCCACCCAGTTCGACCGCCAAAACCACCTTTAACATCTCGCCATGCCACTTCCGTTGCGGAGGGACTTCACTACATCTTTTACATTTTAGAATACAATCGCCCTAAGCATGAAATAGTTTCTTATTGCATTGTTTTTCTTATAACTATACGTATATTATAAAATTTCATTATTTTAAACAATCATTAATCTTTTTCCATATAAACATCACAAACTTTAAATTTCCTGTCATAAATCAATGACCTTCACTAACAAAGAACACACACTGCACAATCGCAGATACACTGTTACCTAATATAAACTTGCTACTAATCGATATAAGTGTTACATTGGGCAAAGTGTTAGTTTTAGTATGGTGGGTGTTTTCGCAATCAAGGTAACCGAAGTGTTTCGTGTTTCAAGAGGCACTGTATCGACGCATAGAGGGAAAGCGCAAAACATCATCAGCTAGTTACAACGCGGGCGAAAGTACACCTTGAGTAATCGTGACGGACAGTCATTGAAGAAGATTGTGACGAAAAACAAGAGGACGACAGCTGCTAAAGACACTGCACAACTGAATGTCGCACTCTCGAAAGCTGTCATTACCAGAACAATACGGACTGGGCTCCATAGGCAGGGAGCTGCAGGGCGAGCTGCAAAACCAAAGTCAGAAAAGCTGGACTATGGATAAAGTCGTTTGGTTGGATTCTTGTTTCACACTATTTCCATCTTCTGACGGGGTTTACGTGACAAGAGTAAATCATGGCTTGAGTTCAGTGATGATTTGGGCAGCCATATCCTCGTATTCCGTAGGTGCATGGTTACTCCGCAAGGCTGCATTACTTTCAAGGATATTGCGACCATTTCGCCTGACCAGGTCCATCCTATGCTGTAATGTTTGTTACAGGGGGAAGGAGCTCATGTTGATGCTTTGTAACAAGACGACATGGCTGATTTCGCGAGCACGAGCGTGAAATATCGCATCTCCCTTGGACACCAGTGTCTCTAGATGCTAATATTATTGAGCCTTTGTGGTGAACTGTGCAATGCTATTCACCTCGATCGTCGTTATCTGAAACTGCCACTATTTTGCAGAGTGAGTGGTATAAGATTCCGTTGAAAATAGTACAGAACGAGTACTTATCCATCCCGAGACAACTGGAAGTTGTTTTGAATGTCAATATACACAACCGGTCATTACAATTGCAACACCAAGTAGAAATGTAGATGATAAACGGGTATTCATTGGACAAATATATTATACTAGAACTGACATGTGATTACATTTTCACGCAATTTGGGTGCATACATCCTGAGAAATCAGTACACAGAACAACCACCTCTGGCCGTGGGTGGTGGGTGGTGGTGGTTAGTGTTTAACGTCCCGTCGACAACGAGGTCATTAGAGACGGAGCTCAAGCTCGGGAACGATTGGGAAGGAAATCGGCCGTGCCCTTTCAAGGGAACCATCCCGGCATTTGCCTGAAACGATTTAGGGAAATCACGGAAAACCTAAATCAGGATGGCTGGAGACGGGATTGAACCGTCGTCCTCCCGAATGCGAGTCCAGTGTGCTAACCAATGCGCCACCTCGCTCGGTCCACCTCTGGCCGTAATAACGGCCTTGATACGCCTGGGCATTGAGTCAAACAGAGATTGTATGGCGTGTACAGGTACAGCTGCCCATGCAGCTTCAACACGATAACACAGAGATCTAGAGAATGTGAGAGATCTGGAGAATGTGCTGACCAGGGCAGCAGTCGAACATATTCTATATCCAGAAAGGCCCGTACAGGACCTGCAACATGCGGTCGTGCATTATCCTGCTGAAATGTACGGTTTCGCAGGGAGCGAATAAAGAGTAGAGTCACGGATCGTAACACAACTGAAATGTAACGTCCACTGTTCCAAGTGCCATCAATGCGAACAAGAGGTGACAGAGACGTGTAACCAATGGCACTCCATACCATCACGCTGGGTGATACGCCAGTATGTCGATGACGAATACACGCTTCCAATGTGCGTTCACCGCGATGTCGCCAAACACGGATGCGACCATCATGATGCTGTAAACAGAACCTCGATTCATCGGAAAATATGACGTTTTGCCATTCGTGCACCCAGATTCGTCGTTGAGTACACCATCGCAGGCGCTCCTATCTGTCATGCAGCGTCACGGGTAACCGCAGCCATGGTCTCCGAGCTGATAGTCCGTGCTGCTGCAAACGTCGTCGAACTGTTCGTGCAGATGGTTGTTGTCTTGCAAACGACCCCATCTGTTGACTCAGGGATCGCGACGTGGCTGCACGATCCGTTACAGCCATGCGGATAAGGTGCCTGTCTTCTCGACTGCTAGTGATACGAGGCCATTGGGATCCAGCACGGCGTTCCGTATTACCCTCCTGAACCCACCAATTCCATATTCTGCTAACAGTCACTGGATCTCGACCAACGATAAACCGCAATCGTGATAGGCTACAATCCGACCTTTATTAAAGTCGGAAACGTGATGGTGCGCATTTCTCCTCCTTACACGAGGCATCACAACAACGTTTCACCAGGCAACGCTGGTCAACTGCTGTTTGTGTGTGAGAAATCGGTTGGAAACTTTCCTCATGTCAGCATGTTGTAGGTGTCACTATTGGCGCCAACCTTGTGGAAATCCTCTGAAAAGCTGATCATTTGCATATCACAGCATCTTCTTCCTGTCGGTTAAATTTCGCGTATGTCGCACGTCATCTTCGTGGTGTAGCAATTTTAATGGCCAGTAGTGTACCATATATGGCACAGTGTTTTAGCTGTTTCCGTATTTTTGGCCAATCCCTGTTTGTTCTGAGTTTCACTACGACGCTGCCTCGCTCGTTAGCTCTGAGCTTGTTGCAAATTACTATCGGGAGTAAGCAGAGATAGATACCAATAGAGTATATACGCATGTTGACAGTAGCCTGCAATTTCATTGTTTTTAAGTTGCCTCTTAGGGACCTGTGAAACATTCATTTCTCTGGAAAGTACTTTTTTTTAATTTCTGTATTGTAATCAGAATATTGCGAACTGATTGCTCATATTACTGTATGTCTCTCACGTAGCCAACGCTTTGTTAGATTCCTACTGTTTCTCGAATACCCATTTGATGTATAATAGATGACAATATACGTACGCCGATTACAAGTACAATTTATGACACTGTTACTACCAATTTACTACAGTAAATGCAAATTGAGATTAAAAAGAAAGAAGCGAAAAAGATAATGGTGAGCTATAATTTGTTCCCAGGCGTACAGAGGCATCGTAATAACAGCCCACTGGGCGCTGTGTTCTGCTTTCAAATCAATAAACAGACGAGTGTTTGTGAAATAGCACCGAGACACGGGTGGTGAGGATGTGACAGACGCAATAGCTCAAACGCTTCTGTGCAAAAAGGCTGTCATTCTCCGAGTGAAACACGACCCGAACAACAACCAGCCCGTTACCGAGTTATCAAATAAAACTGCTCTCTGTGTGATACATACGATATATGTGTTCTATCGGAGGCGATATTGTTTCATGTCCTCAGGCTCATACAAATGCACTTCAAATAATGCATAATTAGTACGCAAAGCACTCTGCATGAAGTAGTACTGGTAAACGAGGGGACACTGTTTTCACATTATGCGCTTATAAATGCGCTCGTGCGGATCGGTCGGCGCAACTGCCAACAACTAATCAATACAGACAATGCCAGTTGGCGTAGCCACACAGTACTGCTGGACCTCTTTCCACAGGACAGTAATTCAGGCACCACGCTAGTCGTTTAGGAACCAACACCGAATTAGAGGGTCACGATAACCTCTTGGAGAAGCGTAAATTGTTTTTACTGAAAGTATATATAATAATTGGTTTGTTTCATATTTCAATAATTATCTCATCTGACAGTGGTCTCAGCTTACTACTACTTATCGTAAACAGTTCACAACAGGTTACCCACAGGGTTCTACACTGCGGTTTTTATTCTTTATACATGATATTGGCACAAATATTGCGGTAATTGATACATTAATATGCACCCTCTTCATGTGTACTGCTTTGGTTTTTTTTTTTCCTCTGCATCGAACACACTTCCCTCGAACACATCACATAATTTCCTATTTTTTTTTAATTCTGCACCGTCGTAGCTGTGCTGCGAAGTGGACAGCTATCAAAACTTCCAGTTCTGCATCCCCATGCCCATGTCTTAGTACCTGACCTGCTTCCCAGGGTAAACTAAACTTTAATGACTCTCTTGTGCCATGTGTACTTGGAGGAACTAACCAACCTAAAAACATGTTACTCGTAATAGCTACAATTATTAGTTTACAAATGAAGTAAATCCTGATACAATGTTTTTCAGTATACTGTCCTCAGTCATCATAGAAATATCTGCTCTTACATCCCTAACACACTGCATATAAAAGTGTTTTCTCGCATTTTAGAAATGGTGAAGAATATTTCCATAAAAATCGTTTTTCAAGTAAGGACGATCTGTCTGTAAGTTTAGGACAGGTGAAAGAAAACGTTGCAATCTTTTTGGTGTGCTTGTTGGTAAATATTGGCTAATTACTCTTCTTCTTCTTCTTCTTCTTCTTCTTCTTCTTGCTGGCTTTATCCATTGTCATCATGGGGTCGAAATTGGCCATTTTAACGGTATAGGGTAGCCGGGTGCCCTTTCTGTCAGAACAAATTTTCTTTTAAATTCACTGCTTCACAAAAAAAGGAGCAGCACGCCGAAGACATGGTCAGGTGTCAATGTAACTTCGAACACGACATACCATCAGTGAGTATGTAACTGATTAGAGCAGCACTTCTCTGTAACAGGTAGAAAGTACACCAGAGTGCATTAGTGTTGTTCGTGTTTGGTGACATTATCAGGCCTGGTAAGGCATATAATGGGCGTGAACAACGCCAGATGTTGAGTGTTCACTACGAAGGACATGGAGATCCACTTTACTGGTGTGGGACAGCGTTATCACCACCAGAGAGCGTTTTGAAGCAGCCTCATTTGTCCAGATGGTCAACTCGTGCAACGTCCAGATTTCTGAAGCTTTCGGATGTGACAGTGATCCGACAATGGACTGCATGGGAACGTGACAGCAACCTTACTCGTCGACATGGTCCCGGTCTACTTCGTCTCACCACCATACCGTCGGACCGCCTTATTGCAAACCAGGGACGTCTTAACCCCTTCTCATCAGTGCCTGCCATCCGAGAACGAACGATCGACTGCATGCAAAATTCTTTGTCATTCCGCACCATTGGCCGGACGCTAGCAGCAGCCAGACTACTGAATTACCGTGCCGCGCGTAGGCTGCCGTTAACAACACAACACGAATGGCTGCATTTAGTGTGGTGTCGTGACCGGGAAGGATGGAGAGCCGATGAATGGCGTTCCCCTATGTTCAGCGATGAATCGTGGTTCTGAACTACTGCTCATGACCAACATCGATCGGCAAGTACAGCTGCGACTTGGGGTGAGGTCCCGTCCGTATAATGTTTTGGAGGGGCAGAGCAGTATTGCTCATATTACTCATCGAGTCATGGTGTAGGAAGCCATAGCCTGTGAGTTCGGGTCACAGCTGGTAGTGAAGAAGGTATTCTGGAGGCACAACGGTACGTCACGACATGCAACAGTATCGCCGTGTAATTTTTCAACAGAACAATGCTCATTCACACACAGTACATGTCTCTATGAACTATGTGTGTGATATGGAGGTATTCCCATACCTCCTGTAGAGCATGTGGGACCAGTTCGAATGGAAACCCCGTCCCAGGGCCAGTATCCAGATATAAAGGACCACTTACAACATATGTGGGCGAGCTTGCTTCAGAAGAGGATATAATGACTTTGAGATAATTTTCCCAACCGAATTAGTGCATCCATCCAGACTAGAGGGTATGCAATGTCATACTGAGAAACAAGCTCACGCTTCCAGGTACTTAAATGTGACTCGATATTGTTCTCACTGAAATTATATCACCAGGTCCGAATGAAATCCCAATTCGGTTTTACGAAGTGTACTCTACGGCTTTTGCCCCTTTCCTAGCTTGCATTTATAGCTAATCTCTCAGTCAGCTGTAAGTCCCAAGGGACTGGAAAACAACAAAGGTGACTCTTGGATATACGAAGGGTAAAAGAACGGACACGTAAAATTACAAACCAACTTTGGTTTGCTGCAGAAACGTTGAACAAATTCTCAATTCGAGTATAATAAAAGTTCTTGAAGTCTAGAATGTTATGTCCACGAATCAGCGAGGTTTCAGAAAGCAACGCTCGCGCGAAACTCCACTCCCTCTTTTCTCACAGGATATACTGCGAACTATGGATGAAGGGCAATAGGCAGTTCAATACGCAATACGCAAAAAAGTGGGATACGGAACTACAAAGGAATGACGAGATACGCTTGCAGTTCTCTAAGACTATAGATACAGCAATAAGGAATAGCTCTGTAGGCAGTACAGTTGAAGAGGAATGGACATCTCTAAACAGGGTAATCACAAAAACTGGAAAGAAAAACGTAGGTACAAAGACGGTAAATGCGAAGAAAGCGTGGGTAACAGAGCAAATACTTCAGCTGATCGATGAAAGAAGGAAGCAAAAAAAGGTTCACGGAAATTCAGCGATACAGAAATACGAGTTGTTGAGGAATGAAATAAACATGATGTGCAGCGAGGCTAAGAGGCTGCATGAAAAATGTGAAGAAATCGAAAAAGAAATGATTGTCGGAAGGACTGACGCAGCATACAGCAAAGTGAATACAGCATTCGGTGAAATTAAAAGCAAGGGTGCTTACATTAATAGTGCAATGGGAATTTCACTGTGAAATGCAGAGGAGAGAGTTAACAGCTGGAAAGAGTACATTTAAGGCTTCTATTGTGATAGAAGAACAGCTTTAGAACAGATATGGGATCTAGTAGTAAACTCAGAATTTAAGAGAACTTTGGAGGGCTTAAGATCAAATAAGGCAGAAGGGATACGCTACATTCCATCAGAATACCTTGAATCATTAGGGGAAGTGGCAACAAAACGACTATTCACGCCCGTGTGTAGCATGTATGAGTCTGGCGACATACCGTCTGACTTTCCGGGAAACAATTCCGAAGACTGCAAGAGTTGACAAATGCCAGAATTATCGCACAATCAGTTTAACAGCTCATACAACAAATTTAGTTGCAAAAATAATATACAGAAGAATGGAAAAGAAAATTGAGAATGTGTTAGATGACGATCAGTTTGGCTTTAGGAAAGGTAAGGGCACCGGAGAGCAATTCTGACGTTGTTTTTTGTAATGGAAGCAAGAATAAAGGAAAATCAAGACACATTCATAGGATTTGTCGACCAGAAATAATAGGAGGAAGCTATAGGGAGAACGGATGATATATAACATATACAAGAGTCAACAGGAAATAATGACGGTGGGCGACCAACAACGAATTGCTCGGATTAAAAAGGAGTATAAGACAGGCATTCAAACTTTCACCCCTGCCGTTCAATTTGTACATCGAAGAAACAATGATGGAAATAAAAGAAGGATTCAGGAATGGAATTAAAATTCAAGGTTCAAATGGCTCTGAGCACTATGGGACTCAACTGCTGAGGTCATTAGTCCCCTAGAACTTATAACTAGTTAAACCTAACTAACCTAAGGACATCACAAACATCCATGCCCGAGGCAGGATTCGAACCTGCGACCGTAGCGGTTTTGCGGTTCCAGACTGCAGCGCCTTTAACTGCACGGCCACTTCGGCCGGCTAAAAGTTCAAGGTGAAAGGATATCAATGATACGATTCGTTGATGACATTGCTATCCTGAGTGAAAGTAAAGAAGAATTATACGATCTCCTGAATGGATTAAGCAATTTAAGGAGTACAGAATATGGATTGAAAGTAAATCGAAGACAGACGAAAGTAATGCGATGTAGCAGGAATGAGAACCACGAGAAACTTAACATCAGGATTAACGGCCCTAAAGTAAACGAAGTTAAGGAATCTACAACTTAGGCAGTAAAATAACTAATGATGGATGGAGTAAGGATGACTTCAAAAGCTTACTATCACTGACAAAAAGAGCATTCTTGGCCAACAGAAGTCTACTAGTGTCAAATATAGACCTTGATTTGAGGAAGAAATTCCTGAGAATGAATGTTTGGAGCACAGCATTATATGGTAGGGAAACATGGACTATTGGAAAACCAGAACAGAAGAGAATCGAAGTATTTGAGATGAGTGCTGCAGACGAATGTTGTAAATTGGGTGGACTGATAAGCTAAGGAATGAGCAGGTTCTGCGCAGAATCGTAGAGGAAAGGAATATGTGGAAAACACTAGTAAAGAGAAGGGACTGGATGACAGGACGTCTGTTAAGACATCAGGGAATGATTTCCATGGTATTAGGGGGAGTTGTAGAGTGCAAAAACCGTAGAGAAAGACAGAGTTTGGAATACATCCAGCGAATAATTGAAGACGTAAGTTGCAAGCGCTACTCTGAGATGAAGAGGATGGTCAGGTGAGAAACTCGTAGCGGGTCACATTCAACCAGAGGAATGATGATTCCATATTTCTAGATTTCCGGAAATCAATTGACACGGTGCCCCATTGCAATCTGTTAACAAAGGCGCGAGCGTATGGAATAAGATCACAGATATGTGACTGGCTCGAAGACTTTGTAAGTTATAGGACACAATATGTTGACCTCGGTGGCGAGTGTTCGTCAGAGACAAAGGTATCGTCAGGAGTGCACCAAGGAAGTGTAATAGGATAGCTGCTGTTTGCTAGATGATGCTATGGTGGAAGAGATGATGTCGAAGTTGAGTGACTGTAGGATACGACTTACACGCAATTTCTAGTTGGTGTGAAGTATACAGCTAACTCTAAATGCACAGATACAGGGTGTTTCAAAAATGACCGGTATATTTGAAACGGCAATAAAAACTAAACGAGCAGCGATAGAAATACACCGTTTGTTGCAATATGCTTGGGACAACAGTACATTTTCAGGCAGACAAACTTTCGAAATTACAGTAGTTACAACTGTTAACAACAGATGGCGCTGCGGTCTGGGAAACTCTATAGTACGATATTTTCCACATATCCACCATGCGTAGCAATAATATGGCGTAGTCTCTGAATGAAATTACCCGAAACCTTTGACAACGTGTCTGGCGGAATGGCTTCACATGCAGATGAGATGTACTGCTTCAGCTGTTCAATTGTTTCTGGATTCTGGCGGTACACCTGGTCTTTCAAGTGTCCCCACAGAAAGAAGTCACAGGGGTTCATGTCTGGCGAGTAGGGAGGCCAATCCACGCCGCCTCCTGTATGTTTCGGATAGCACAAAGCAATCACACGATCATCGAAATATTCATTCAGGAAATTAAAGACGTCGGCCGTGCGATGTGGCCGGGCACCATCTTGCATAAACCACGAGGTGTTCGCAATGTCGTCTAAGGCAGTTTGTACCGCCACCAATTCACGAAGAATGTCCAGATAGAGTGATGCAGTAATCGTTTCGGATCTGAAAAATGGGCCAATGATTCCTTTGGAAGAAATGGCGGCCCAGACCAGTACTTTTTGAGGATGCAGGGACGATGGGACTGCAACATGGGGCTTTTCGGTTCCCCATATGCGCCAGTTCTGTTTATTGACGAAGCCGTCCAGGTAAAAATAAGCTTCGTTAGTAAATCAAATGCTGCCCACATGCATATCGCCGTCATAAATCCTGTGCACTATATCGTTAGCGAATGTCTCTCGTGCAGCAATGGTAGCGGCGCTGAGGGGTTGCCGCGTTTGAATTTAGTATGGATAGAGGTGTAAACTCTGGCGCATGAGACGATACGTGGACGTTGGCGTCATTTGGACCGCAGCTGCAACACGGCGAACGGAAACCCGAGGCCGCTGTTGGATCACTTGCTGCACTAGCTGCGCGTTGCCCTCTGTGGTTGCCGTACGCGGTCGCCCTACCTTTCCAGCACGTTCATCCGTCACGTTCCCAGTCCGTTGAAATTTTTCAAACAGATCCTTTATTGTATCGCTTTTCGGTCCTTTGGTTACATTAAACCTCCGTTGAAAACTTCGTCTTGTTGCAACAACACTGCGTTCTAGGCGGTGGAATTCCAACACCAGAAAAATCCTCTGTTCTAAGGAATAAACCATGTTGTCCACAGCACACTTGCACGTTGTGAACAGCACACGCTTACAGCAGAAAGACGACGTATAGAATGGCGCACTCACAGACTGCGTTGTCTTCTATATCTTTCACATCACTTGCAGCGCCATCTGTTGTTGAAAATTGTAACTACTGTAATTTCGAAAGTTTGTCCGCCTGAAAATGTACTGTTGTCCCAAGCATATTGCAACAAACGGTGTATTTCTATCGCTGCTCGTTTAGTTTTTATTGCCGTTTCAAATATACCGGTCATTTTTGAAACACCCTGTATGTAAGTTAATGCCGATTAATAGGGGAAAAAAAATACCGTAGAGTTCGTATACAGCATTAGCAGTGTCCTGTTTAAGACAGTCATGTCCGCTGAATATCTAGGCGTAACATTGCGAAACGATATAAAATGGAACGAGCGTGTGAGGACTAGAGTAGGGAAGGGGAATTGTCGCCTTCGGTTCATCGGGAGAATTTTAAGAAAGTGTGGTTCAGCTATAAATGATATCGCATATAGGACGCTGGTGACACCTATTCTTGTGTAGTGCTCAAGTATTTGGGATCCATACCAGAGCGGATTAAAGGAGGACATCGAAGCAATTCAGAGGTAAGCTGCTAAATTTGTGACCGGTAGGTTCGAACAATACATGTTACGAAGATGCTTTGGGATTCCTTGGAAGGAAGGCGAATTCTTTTAGAGGAACGCTATTGAGAAAATTAGATAATAGGCATTTGAAGCTGGCTGCCGAACGGGTATACTACCGTCAACATACACTGAAGAGCCAAAGAAACTGGTACACTTTCCTAATACCGTGTAGCCCCTCGAGAGCACACGGAAGTGCGGCAACACGACATGGCATGGACTCGACTAATGTCTGAAGTAGTGCTGGGTCGAATTGACACCATGATTCCTGCAGGGCTGTCCATAAATCTGTAGGAGTACGAGGGTGTGGAGATCTCTTCTGAACATCACGTTGCAAGGCATCCCAGATATGCTCAATAATAATCACGTCTGGGGAGTTTGGTGGCCAGCGGAAGTATTTAAATTCAGAAGAGAGTTCCTCGAGCCACTCCGTAGCAATTGTGGACGTTTGGGGTATCGCATTGTCCTGCTAAAATTGCCCAAGTCCGTCGGAATGCATAATGGACATGAATGAAGGCAGGCGATCAGACAGGATGCTTAGGTACTAGTCTCCTGTCAGAGTCGTATATAGACGTATCACGGATCCCATATCACTCCAACTGCACACGCCCCACACCATTATAGAGCCTATACCAGCTTGAACAGTACCATTCTGACAGCGCAGGGTCCATGGATTCATGAGGTTGTCTCCATACCCATACACGTCCATCCGCTCGATACAATTTGAAGCGGTTCTGAGCCGGCCAGGTTGGCCGAGCGGTTCTAGGCGCTACAGTCTGGAGCCGCGCGACCGCTGCGGCCGCAGGTTCGAATCCTGCCTCGGGCATGGATGTGTGTGATGTCCTTAGGTTAGTTAGGTTTAAGTGGTTCTAATTTCTAGGGGACTGATGACATCAGAAGTTAAGTCCCATAGTGCTCAGAGTCAAAAAATGGTTCAAATGGCTCTGAGCACTATGGGACTTAACTACTGAGGTCATCAGTCCCCTAGAACTTAGAACTACTTGAACCTAACTAACCGAACCTGCGACCGTAGCGGTCACGCGTTCCAAACTGACGCGCTTAGAACCGCACGGCCACACCGGCCGGCTGCTCAGAGTCATTTGAACCATTTTTTTGAAGCGGTTCCGAAAGCCCATATCGATGATGTTTCGTTGAATGGTTCGTACGCTGACGCTTTTTGATTGCCAAGCACTGAAATCTGCAGCAATTTGCGGAAGGTCTGCAGTTCTGCCACATTCATCGATTCTCTTCAGTCGTCGTTGGTCCTGCTTTTGCAGGACCTTTTTTGCGGCCTCAGCGATGTGGGAGATTTGATGTTTTACCGCATTCCTGATATTCACGGTCGTGAAATGGTGGTACGGTAAATTCACCGCTTCATCGCTACCTCGGTGGTGCTGTGTCCCACCGCTCGTGCGTAGACTGTTAACACCACGTTCAAAATCACTTGAATCTAGATACCTGCGATTGCAATAGTAGTAAGCGATTTAAAAATGCGCCAGACACTCATTGTCTTATATAGGCGTTGTCGATCGCAGTGCCACATTCTGCCTGTTTACGTATCTCTGTGTTATAACAGGCGTGCCTATACCAGTTTCCTTGGAGCTTCAGTGTTCATTGCACCTAAGGACCACGAAGGTAAGATACGAGAATAAAGTCAGTCGTTTTTCCGTCTTTCTGCTTGCGAGTGAAAGAGGAAAGAAAATGACTGGTACGTATGTATGTATTTATGTGTTGAACCGCGGACCTAGAAACAACGGAGAGGCTTCGTCCCTTCGTAGCCCTCAGTGGTTCACAACCCCACAACAGGCCACAGCAGTCCACCCACCCCTCTGCCTCGCCACATCGAACCCAAGGTTATTGTGCAGTGAGGCTCCTTGTGGACTCCCCCCCCCCCCCCACTTCCCCCACGAACGTCACATACCAGACGAGTGTAACCCCAAATGTTTGCATGGTAGAGCATGGGGTACGCGTACGTGGAAACGATGTTGCGCAGCAATCGCCGACACAGTTTAACTGTGCCGGAATAAGGGGAACCAGCCCGTATTCGCCGAGGTAGATGGAAAACCGCCTTAAAAACCAACAAGAGGCTGGCCGGCTCACCGGACCTTGACACTAATACGCTGGGCGGATTCATGCCGGGGACCGGCACGCCTTCCCGCCCGCGAAGCGTCGCGTTAGACCGAGCGGCTAGCCGGGCGGGCCAAATGAGTGGTACTTGTGCAGGGTACCGTCCGCCATGTGTTGTACGGTGGCTTCCAGAGTAGCTATGGATATGTAGATTTACACCACATACCCAACCAAATCGTGAAGTTTCAGTGTTTTTTCCTGCTTCCCTTCTAGATGTTTCACTTCTCTGTCAGGCGGTACAGCCTATTGAATGGAGAACAATCCGTTATCAACACTAGGAGGTACATTCAGCATCTTAGTACTGCGTTGTGTGTGAGGTAAGGTCTCAGTCGCATTTTGTGTATATCAGTGAACTCTTCGTGGTAGTTTCACAGAACAACGACTAGCTGGTTGGTTGGGTGGTTGATTGATTTGGGGGGAGAGGACCAAACATCATTGCCATCGGATTAGGGAAGGATGGAGAGAAAAGTCGGCCGTGCCCTTTCAAAGGAACCATCCCGGAGGACTTGCTGAACATCAATATTGGGAACGACTAAGGAGTGCAAGAACAGATTGCTTGCTTATCGGGGACTAGCAAGGAAGCTGAGAGATGTAGATCGTCACCGATGAAGAAAGCTATCTTCAATTAAGGTTTGATTTCGTGAAAGCTACAAAGATCCTGAAAATGTGCGTCTTGACCACGTAAGGTAGGAAAAAAAAAGACAAGTGCGAGTGTTCCGTACAAACTTAATTACATATGTACTTAGTTCATCGACAGGTTTTTATAACTGAGTTTGTAGGTATCAGCATATGCGATATAGACGGGTGCATCTTTTGACTACCATGATCAGAAGCTTAATTTTTTATACCGCCAAGGAATCGCAGAGCTTAGAATTTGACAGAAATTTCAACTTCATACCTCCACCCGTCACTGTGAAATGGGGATCTGTGCATCAATGGTCTAGGGGTAGCATCTTTTATTAGTAATCAAAACGTCCACGTTCCAGGTCCGAACCACCCCACTGCTTATATCAAGAATAAAAATCATCAGCATTGGCGGCCGAAAACTTTCGGCGTAAGTCACTTCAGTCCGCAAAGGTCCTGCTGAGGAACGAATAGATGTTCAGGGCACTCTCTTGCCATTGGAGTGCGAAACTGCCCTTGAAAGAAGGAAAAATCACCAGTGATAGATAGCTTGAGGATGTAGAAGGTTTCCTGTGAAACACAACTAGCTCTTTATTCACATGAAGTGCTGAGTGCTATTGACAAGGGATTTCAGATCGATTCCGTATTTCTGGATTTCCAGAAGGCTTTTGACACTGTACCACACAAGCGTCTCGTAGTGAAATTGCGTGCTTATGGAATATCGTCTCAGTTATGTGACTGGGCTGTGATTTCCTGTCAGAGAGGTCACAGTTCGTTGAAGTCATCAGAAGATCAAAACAAACTGCAAAACGATTTAGAAGAAATATCGGAGTGGTGCGAAAAGTGGTAGTTGACCTTAAATAACGAAAAGTGTAAGGTCATCCACATGAGTGCTAAAAGGAACGCTTTAAACTTCGGTTACACGATAAACCAGTCTAATCTAAAAGCCGTAAATTCAACTAAATACCTAGGTATTACAATTACGAATAATTTAAATTGGAAGGAACACACAGAAAATGTTGTGGGGAAGGCTAACCAAAGACTGCGTTTTATTGGCAGGACACTTACAAAATGTAACAGACCTACTAAGGAGACTGCCTACACTACGCTTGTCCGTCCACTTTTAGAATACTGTTGCGTGGTGTGGGATCCTTACCAGATAGAACTGAATCGGTACATCGAAAAAGTTCAAAGAAACGCAGCACGTTTTGTATTATTGCGAAATATGGGAGAGAGTGTCACAGGAATGATACAGGATTTGGACTGGATATCATTAAAAGAAAGGCGTTTTTCGTTGCAACGGAATCTTCTCACGAAATTCCAATCACCAACTTTCTCTTCCGAATGCGAAAATATTTTGTTGACACCGTCTTACATAGGGAGGAACGATCACCAAGATAAAATAAGAGAAATCAGAGCTCGTACGGAATGATATAGGTGTTCATTCTTCCCGTGCGCTATACGAGATTGGAATAATAGAGAATTGTGAAGGTGGTTCGATGAACCCTCTGCCAGGCAGTTAAATGTGATTTGGAGAGTATCCATGTAGATGTAGATGAAATGGAAGCCACTGTATAAAAGACACATCATGCCTATCCACAGGACATATGGCCTGTAATGGAAAAGTGTCGTGATTCTCTCCATTGGCTAAAAATTCCGGATTATTCTCCTATTCGGATCTCCAGTAGTGGACTGCCAAGTGGGAGGTGACCATGAGAAAAAAGTTGAATAACTGAAGAAAGGATAACGTTCTACGAATCGGTGCGTAGAAAGTCAGAAGTTTGAACGTGTTAGGGAAACTAGAAAATCTGAAAAGGGAAACGCAGAGACTCAATTTAGATACAGTGGAGGTCAGTGAGGTGAAACGAAAAGAAGGCAACGATCTCTGGCCAGAGGAGTGTAGTGTAATATCAACGCCAGCCGAAAATGGTACAACGGGAGTAGGATCCGTTATGAATAGGAACATATGGTGGAGAGTGAGTTGGAGAGTATACGATAATAATGAACGGGTAATTCAGGACGTAAAGAGAGATAATAATCTAACACTCATGGGGGACTGGAATGCGGTTGTCGAAGGAGGAGTGGGAAAAAAGGTTACAGGAGAATATGGTCGTGGTAGCAGGAATGAGAAAGGAGCAGAATTAATGGAGTTCTGCAATAAATCTCAGATGGTAAATGAGAATAATCTGTTCAAGAATCACAAGATGAGAAGTATACCTGGAAAAAGCCAGAAGAAATAGGAAGATTTCAGTCAGATTAAATCATGGTCAGGCACAAACCCCGAAATCACGTATTGGATTATAAGGCGTTGTCAGAGTCACATAAAGACTGAGACCACAATTTAGTAATGATGTAGAGTAGACTGATCATCTTGCTCAGGCGATGGTCAACAGCATATACAAATTTCAAGAAAATACATAACACTGTGCTGACTGTAATAATTTTTTTTTCTTTTTGCTACCAGTGTCGGTTCTGAACCATCATCAACGGCAGGAATATTATCACAGATGTATCATATGTCATACATGTTTCAAAATATTTTATCACAGGAAGCCGTAATTTCCAAGATCATATAACTCGAAAACTGTAAAAAGGTAAATATGATGGCATATTGACACAGGAACTTGTTGCAAATTTTTTTAAAAGACAAAGAGCAGGCTCGAGTTTAAGAGAGTAGTCGGGATGAATGTACATCGTATTAATTCTCCTGCCGCTTATCGCATTAAGCAACGCGCCGGCCTAGCTCTTGTTCCTGAAAGGATCCATTACATTCGTCGACAGTTGGATTTTGCGTCCAAGGAACTGTTTCGGTCTAATTTAATGACCGCATCAAAAACTTCGGTCTTTTCTTGGGACTGTCTGGACGATAATTCATAGGAATTTCATTCTACAACTGGCCGGCATTTGGTGAACTTTGAAAGTTTCAGTTTCTTGGAGTCTAATACTCTATCTCGATATTCTGTGATAAATCACACGGAGATAGCTTTTGATGACGCAGCTGTATCCGTGCTAGGGAAACCAAATTTTGTATCGATTCCCAAGCGTTTGCCAGTGGTTGATATTATTAGTTCTGTTAAATAGGCTGTTTTTAAAGTACCTTCTGATGGAGGCTAGGAGGGACGCCTGTCGTGAGCTGACTGGGGCACGTCCACCCAAGTGTAATAGCACAGCAGCTAAGAGAACTGCTTTACGTCCATTTAAAGTTGAGTGGACGTTGTTATTTAAGTGCGGACAAGGGCAATGCTACCGTTGTTTTGGACGATCAGGTTTACGTTCAAATGGTGGAGTATTGACTGACTGATTCAGCGTACCCCAGGACAGGTGCAGAACCCACAAAATGTGTTGAGAGAGAGTCTGACAGCCTCCTGAAGAAACGTTCCATGTTCCAGGAGTCTATCAAAAGTTTTATACGGTACTGTTCCCCCTATCTGGTCGTAGGTTGTGTTCCAAAAATGAACAGCATAGAGACAGTAGTGATGACACTTTCTGCACGACTTGACCATCATTTTGCAGGACAATGATTAAGCACATACAGTGCAAGCTGTTACTGATTTGTTCGGCTGATTGGGCTGCTAGGTGCTATACCACCTACTGCATTCTCCTTACTGAAGCCCTCGTGAGTTCAACTCGATTTCTAAACTTAAGGAAACACTTCACGGCAATCGCTTCAGAACTGCTACAAATTCGTCGGGCAATAGACCGCCCTACTCGAACTGTCAACACAACTGGCACTGCTAAGAGTATCCTACGACTTCCACATCGCTGGCAGCGGGTTATACACAATGCTGGTGACTACTTTGAAGATAAGTAAAACTTAGAAACACGTATCTATTTTGTACGAGCTGTAAATAAATAGTTGCTATTATTAAAGTTCTAACCCTCGTAAAAATCAGACTAGCAATAGAAAGAGGGGCATTCCAGGCCAAGAGAAGTCTACTAGAACCAAGGGTAGGTCTTAATTTGAGGAAGACATTTCTGGAAATGTATGTCTGGAGCACTGCGTTGGTGGTAGTGAGACATGGACTGTCGGAAAACCGGAATAAAATGGAATCGAAGCACCTGAGATGTGGTGTAACAGAAGAATGTTGAAAACTAGGTGGACTGATAAGCTAAGTAATGAGAAGATTCTTCGCAGAATCGGCGAGGAGAAGTGTATGTGGGAAACACTGACAAGAAGAAGGGGCAGGACGATTAGACATCTGTTCAGACATCAGGGAATGAGTTCCATGGTACTAGAGCGAGCTGTAACGGGTAAAAACTGTAGACGATGGCAGAGACTGGGATACATTAATTAATTAAGTAGATGTATAAAGTACGAAGTGGAATACTAGAAAGAATCGCTCAAGAAAAGACACTCTGGAAGATCATTGCTAGGAGAAGGGACAGTTTGGTGCGAAACGTGCCTACGCATTTTGGAACACTTCTTGGCGCTGAAAGCAACGCTGGGGGGACAAAATATTAGGGCCACCTAAAGACCAGAACATAGAGATGCTGGGTGTAATAGTTAACTAGAGATAGAAAGTATGTGGACACCAAGATATGCAGATTAAATAATCAGATTTTTGTGTGTGTGTGAACAGATGAAGACAGAAGAGTACATAATAAAGGTGGACATACATGAAAGGCAGACTGCTAGATCGAATTATAGACACTGATACCCTCGTAAGGGACGCAGAGATCCACTAACAAAATCGAAGGAACACAAAAATATGTCCAAATTCAGTCTCCATATTGCTTTCCTTTATGTCCATACGACCCAGCTGCCCATCTTCATATCATTTGTTGCAGTTACAGAGTAACCCCTCGAATATGGAACTGAATTAAAGGAAATCTATCTGGAGATTGAATCTGGACACCTTTTTATAAGTAACGATTGTGGTTATTCCATGAAGACAATTACAGGGTGGCGCACGAAATGTGTTACCATTTTGTTTTTGAATATAAACTTTATTGTCAATACAATCTGCAAGGAACATATACTACAATGAAGAGCCGTCCATGGAGATTTGTTCTAACTCAGCACATACTCAATATGTCCGCCATTTCGTTTCCTAACTTCCTTCAAACGAACACTGAAGTTAGTGATTACCCTACGGCACATGTATTCCGTAATTTCACTGCAAACTTGAAGAATAAGACTTCTGAGCTCCATTAAATCAGGTGGACGCTTCGGGAAAAATTTTTCCTTTAGGTACCCCCAAAGAAAAAAGTCACATGGATTGAGGTCTGGACTATTGGGGAGGAGGGGGGGGGGCAATTTTGTCCGTCATTGAAGCGACCTGGAAACCTGAGTGAAATGATCCGCATGTCGAAATGCTCGTGTAAGAACTTCAATACAGTGTTTGCAGTATATGGCCTTGCTCCTTCTTGCACGAACCACTGCAGGTTGAAGGGCAAGGCAGCAGCAAGAAGCTGTGGAATGAAGCTATTGCGAAGCATGCTCAAATAACGCTCGCTGTTCACAGTTTCTTCAAAGAAAAAGGGTCCAATAAGTCCGTGACTGGAACTTACTGCCCACGCTGTAATCCTCAGAGCATAATGTTGTCGTTCGTGAAGCACTTGCGGGTTTTCAGTGGCCCAAAATCGTACATTTTGTTTGTTAACCACACAGTCTAAATGAAAATGCGCCTCGTCTGAAAACCAAACGTTGTTGAGAGTTTCTTCCCTATCCTCCGCGCCGGCCGGTGTGGCCGTGCGGTTCTAGGCGCGTCAGTCTGGAACCGCGAGACCGCTACGGTCGCAGGTTCGAATCCTGCCTCGGGCATGGATGTGTGTGATGTCCTTAGGTTAGTTAGGTATAAGTAGTTCTAAGTTCTAGAAGACTGATGACCACAGATGTTAAGTCCCATAGTGCTCAGAGCCTATCCTCCGCCCACTGAGCAAACAGTAGTCCCTGCTGCTTGTGTTCTTCAGTGAGCTTCTGTGCACAGGTCATCTTGTATGGGTACATATGGAGGTCACTTTTAAGAATGCGTTGACGGAGTGTCTGGATATTCCCAGTTGCACTGCTGCCTTTCTACACGATTTCCCGGGACTTCTCTGTACAGAAACTCGCACCGCTTCGATATTCTCCGGCGAACAAACAGGCTTGGGCCGAGGTCGCTTCGATTCTAATACTGTTCCTTCCTGTACAAATTTATCATACTACCTGTGAATGGTCTTCTCGCAAGGGACTCATCGTGTGTTAAACTGTTGTCGGAAACGCCTCTGAGTCACAACAAGGCTTTTCGTTTCATGAAAAAATAACACAACTGGCGATCGTTGCCGTGTCGTCTGTCTTCCATTGTCATTCATTGCTGCTTACTAGTCTCCTAGCGGCAGTATCGTGAATTACACGTCATTTCGTAACTCATTTGTTTTCCAAGCTCACATGGTACTGCTATAGAGATCCCAGCGGAATATCTAATGTGCGTCGTAAATTGTGAAAGAAACAATTGGTAACACATTTCGTGCGCCACACTGTATGTTTTGATCAACGAAACATGTTGATGATTTCAAATTTGTTTGACATTCATCGATTAAAATTGTGACTTGTTGTATTGTTATTGTTGACTAGGTTAGATGAATTACGAAGTATAAATTTTTGACACGACATATAAATAACGACATACTTGATAAGTAACAATGTACAACCATTTAATACCGAAAACAAAGACAAATATTTACTGTTCATCTCTGCAACAATTCTAAATAAGGCTAACTTGTGTGATGGTTTTTGTAGGCCGATGGCGAAAGGCGTTACGAGTGCAGTTCGCACGGGATACTCGAGACAGAGAGGGGGTCAATGGAAGCCCGTCGTCTGGTCGCACGAATTACGTTTATTGTTTCACCAGGTCGACTGTTGTGTCTGGACACGCTCTCGTCCTGACGAACGAGGCCTTGATACACACACCTCTCCAGGGACGCATAGCGGTAGTGGCAGTAGGGTATAGGGATCATTCAATGTTCTTCCATGGGCTGAGGAAGTAATCGCAGGGACCATGTAAGCTGTGGAATGCGTGAATATTACTGAGGGCCACCTGCGTTTCTTCATGCTTCCCCGACGGCACTGGAATCTTCCAGCAGGATAACTGTTCGTGTCACAAGGTCAGAATAGTGCTACAGTTGTTTGAGGAACATAAAAGTGAAATCACGTTGATGACTTCATCTCCAAATTTACCTAATCAGAACCAACAGAAACACATCTTGTACACTATCGGGTGTCAGCTCATCGTTCACATACTATTGATACGTAGTTGACGGTAATTGCGTGAGCTGTGCATAGACATCTGATGTCATATACCTCCGAAAATCTACCAAAGGACTTGTCGAATCCACGTCACGACAAATCGCTGTTGTATTGCGTTCCAGCTAACATACTACTAAGCATGTGTTCATAATGCTTAGGATCGTCAGTGCACCTCTTTAGAAGTGACGTGTCTATGCCAACTCTCGAAATATCTAAGTTTGAACCGTTGTTATTATTATTGTTTCATATCTAAAATGGCGATTTCTGTCTCCTGTGGGAATATGGGCCTTTTTCTTCGGACACCCTGTGTTTGCGGAAGATGCTAGACTGTTTGTAAACGACAATGAATTCATTTTCCGGGTGAGGAATGAAATACACGACAAGTGCACGAAGTGATAATTACTTGCAGTGGTCGTGACAAACGGAAGTTGTTTATGAGTCTCCATAGCGACATTTAACGACCGCTATTGTCACATTTTCTTTTCCCAGCGTAGAGTTTGCAGTTGTCACGCGAATACAGTGGACACTGTTGCACGCTATGTACTACTATGCTAATTAATAGACTTGCTCCCATTTCACTGTCTGATATCTCCTGGCCCATGCACGACGGAACAATACTTTTTGCGTCACCTGCCGCAGCAGAACATATTTTACACCCACGAGGTACCTGTATCTTGACCTGCCTAAACTAGTCGGTATGTGGCGTGCACCTTCGTAGACAACTGTGTAAGTCAATTCACCTTTCCGAACTACACAGAAACCGCAATATTAATGAGAACTTGTATTTAATGTTTATCTCCACTGCCAACACAATATTACCAAGCACAACTAATGGAAATGTGTAATCATTCGTCTGAGAGAAGACCGGATCACTTTAGAGTAAAGTGGAAGAAGTGCTTTGTTAGTATGTTGTCATATAGTTAGCAGAAATCTCTGCTAGGTCGATGGAAAGGGACCGATATTAATTAAAATATTGTAGCGTTCCCTCATTGCCCAGCTGCAGCAATATGCAACCTATTACGGCTCTGATTTTTCAAGTTGAATTCTTTTCTTTGTGCTACCTCCCAGTTCGGTTCCGCTGTGCAAAAAATGAACCATATGAAATTTGGGCACAATACAAAAGGTTGTTAGGCCTAAACAACTGTCCTTGGTCAGACAACTTATAACGAAGCTGTATGCAATGTATGGAAGGCAAATATGATGAGAAAATAACATTGTCTTCGAAAAATATTTAGTTTTTGGTTTTTTATGCCATGCCAAAAAATGGCTATTTTTATTTACTGTAGTTCTCCTTGAGATTGATGCCTCTCTCAGCGTTTACAGTTTTCCGTTAAAGACCTAGAATAAAGCGATGATAATATCATTTGCATATCGCCGCAAAGATCTGCCTTAGTGTTACGTCACTGAAGACAAATTTGACAAAAAAATTACTTTACTTTGGAGAAACTGATCAACTGCCTACAAGAGGCCATTTTTTATCATTTATTCTTTGCTAATATTCGCAAAGGCAACACCAATCACGATCGTGTTTTACCAGCACCAGGCTAGAGTTTGTTTCCTGCTGCAGTCACCGGCGAGCAGTGGTCACAGTATAGATCTGTAGTGTTTGAATGGAGATCTCTGGTCCTGGTCTATCAAGTCGCGCATATTCGGGGAATACGTTATGGCTGCAGCGGGAGTTACACCATAGTGACGTGTGATAGGTGACTAGGCACAAATGCTTATGAGTGTTTTGCGAGAGCCACTATATGAAAGATAAATGGTTTATAGTTTTTCTGCCTGGTGTCTTGAATTAGCCCTTGTGTTTAGATCTCGTAGCTTCTGTTTGAAATATGATTCCATATCTCAGAAGTGTCATACGAGAAGTGCGAGAAGTTTAGTGCCATACGAGAGGCCGCAGACTTCCGGCATGACAAGTCACCCTCATTCCGCTAACGGCCTTGTCAAAATGGAGAGGAGCGGACAGATTCAGGACACTCCATTGCTCTTGCGGTGGGAAACCGCCCCTAAAGGCGGAAGAATCAGCAATGACCAACGCCGTAAGAATGCAGAAGGCACTGGAAACCACTGTGTTAAAGACAAAAAACTGAAAAATGGTCATTATGATATCTCCACGGAAAAAAAAGATTTCGGAATAGTCCCCATTCGCAATTCTGTATAGGGACTGTCAACGAAAGGGACATGCAGAGGCTCACTCTAGCTATAGAGGGGGGTCAGTGAAGTGAAATGCAAAGAAGGATTTCTAGTCAGATAACTAAAGGGTTATATCAACAGCAGCAGAAAATGGTATAAAGGGAGTGGGATTCCTTATGAACAGGAAGGTGGCGCGGAGGGTGTGTTATTTTGAACATTTCAGTGAGAACCGACAGCAAACAGATGATAGATCGCAAGCTGAAGATGATGAGATAGGGAAAGTATAAGATGATATTAGAAAGGTAATATAGTACATGAAGGAAGATGAAGATTTAATAGTCATGGGGGACTGGAATGCAGCTGTGGGCAAAGTAGCAGAAGAAAGGTTTACGGGCGATTAAGGGCTTGGTACTAGGAACGAGAAAAGAGAAAAATCTGTAATAAATTTCAACTGGTAACAGTGAATGCTCTGTTCAAGAATCACAAGAGGAGGAGGTATATTTGGAAAAGGTTAGGAGATAAGGGAAGATTAAAGTTAGATTAGATCATGTTCAGACAGAGATATCGAAATGAGGTACTGAAATTATGTATCTTATAATTAAAGTTTTCCCTGAGACATTTAAGTGTCTCTTCTGCTTCTATCATTATAGCAGATAAAGATGAGACTTAAACGTCTCAGGTAAAACTTTAATTATAAGATCTATAAGATGACCTAAGGTACAGGACTTTCCCATCACGTCCAACGCTGGGGTGTTATTCCAAGGCCGGAGAATCCCAGCAATATTGACAATGTAGGGGAAAACAAGCTGAGGATATGAATTCGACGTGTGTGGTGAGGAGGGCACTCTACTTGGGTAGTGGTAAACTACATGAAGAGGTCTGTGATGTACAACATGATCTGCTGAATGGAATGAGCAGTCTAATGAGTACAGAATATGGATTGTGAGTAAATCGAGGAAAGACGAAAGTAATGAGAAGTAGCACAAATGATAATCGCAAGAAACTCAACATCAGGACTGACGGTCACGAAATAGATGAAGCTAAGGAATTCTGCTACCTAGGTAGCAAAATAACCAATGACGTCAGAGCATGGAGGACATGAAAAGGAGACTAGCACTGGCAAGAAGGGCATTCCTGGCCAAGTGAAGTCTACTAGTAACAAACACAGGCCTTAATTTGAGGACGAAATTTCTTAGAATGTACCTTTGGAGCACAGCATTATATGATAGTGAAACATGGATTGTGTGAAAACAGGAATAGAAGAGAATCGAAGCATTTGAGATGTGGTGCTATAGACGAACGTCGAAAATTATGTAGACTGATAAGGTAAGGAATGAGGATATTCTGGGCAGAATCGGAAAGGAATTTGTCCAAAACATTGACAAGGAGAAGGGGCGGGATAACATGACATCCGTTAAGACATCAGGGAATAATTTGCGTGGTCCTAGAGGGGACTGCAGAGAGTAAAAGTTCCAGAGGAAGACAGCGATTGGAATACATCCAGCAAATAATTGAGGTCGTAGTGCTACTCAAGTGGTACTCTGAGATGAAGAGGTTGGCACAGGAGAGAACCGGTGACGGGTCTGTGTTCAATCTGGAGGAGCGACTGAATACTTCAGACACCACTGCGGCTTGGATGGTTATTCCGTTGTGTTCGACAGAGTATTAAAACTAGCTGAAGGTGTTTTATTAATTTTTTAATGACATTTTCGGTGTTAGACGAGTGTGTGTATGGTTAATTGTGTCGTCGCCTGGTGTCCCTCTGTATTTGTCTTGAGTTTTCGCATTGTGATTTTGATATTACTTGTTTGTTAATCAGCGTATCGCCTCGGGACTGAGTGGTTTTGAGAACCGAATTCCCTTTGGGTGATTGTATGAATATATTCTATATTTGACCGTGTTGCTTATTTTATTTCAATTGAACCATGTAGTATGTAACAACGGACGTGTAATGGTCGTTGCCGTGGTCCACTTTTCTCAGTGGCAGTTCCACACTGAGAACTGTTCTCATTCTATTGTAATTAATTGGCCTAAGGCGACTTTTACTGTTTTTCAGGCAAGCGCGTGTTTGGCTACAAAGTGGTTATGTCCCAGCTATAAATTGAAGACCTAGTTTAAGTTACGTCTAGTACCCATTAGCGTAGTCATAGTTCATTACAAGGACCTACTGGCGTAATTATAAGCGACGCCTAGCTCGTTAAGGTTAACTAATTGTGAGCGCTCCACTTAAGTAGCCTGGAAGTTGTTAGGGCAGCTGCTACTTTGTCTATTAACGTCTGGTAACTTTCAGTAGTAACCGGCTATATGGAGAGAAGCTAACTATATCACTACTTCTTACCCATTGTGCTTCTTGTTTTCACATTTGGCTTTTATCAATGTCCGAACTTTAGTAATGTTTTCGCGATTATTTTATGAGACAGCTTAATTGATAATTTTTTATCTTGTTTTAAATATCGCTACGACAGTCGTGAATTTTGAGTCTCGAGGATACACAGGGGTCTAACTGACGCCATGTGTTTGCAATCAGGCTAACTACTACGCTGAAGGCTAATTCTGAACATTAGAAAAAGCAAAGGATGCAACTGGTTGCCACAACAGAAGTCAGTGTCAGAGTCTGTAGGACGAGAGCTAACAGAAAGAGAAGTACGAGCTTTGAAAGCAGCACTCCAAGTGATAAAAGCAGACTTGTCGGCGTTTACCCGAGACTGACGATGAGCGACACGGAGTTGGCGGCCCAACGATCTGAGACAGTTCTGTCTGAACGCAAAGAACATGGGTTTTCAAAGATTGCGGCGGCGCACCTTCCAATAGTCGACCCACCAATCCAGCTGTACTTTACAGGCTTCTGCCAATCTGATGAGTGGCTCTGCGCCTACAGGCTCCCTCTGGCCAACCACATTCAGATTCCTCCACGCCCCCTACTCATTTTCTCCTACTGGCTTTTATATTGACATAGTTTGGTAGCAACAGCGTGCAGCTCAAAGCCAAAGATCGCTACCGTTCCTATAATGGCCAGCAACAACAACGGTTTACGTCTCTTGTCCCAGCCCTGTCCCTTAAATCACTTAATAAAGGCAAGCCTTCTGGTCCAGACTGTGTACCAGTCAGGTTATTCTCAGAGTGTGCTGATACAATAGCTCCATGTTTAGCAATTGTATACAACAGCTCGGTCACAGAAAGATCCGCACCGAAAGAGTGGAAATTTGCTAAAGTCAAAAAAAAAAAAAATAAATAAATAAATAAATAAATAAATAAATAAAAAAAATGGTTCAAATGGCTCTGAGCACTATGGGACTTAACATCTGTGGTCATCAGTCCCCTAGAACTTAGAACTACTTAAACCTAACTAACCGAAGGACATCACACACATCCATGCCCGAGGCAGGATTCGAACCTGCGACCGTAGCAGTCGCGCGGTTCCGGACTGAGCGTCTAGAACCGCTAGACCACCGCGGCCGGCTGCTAAAGTCACACCAATAGTCAAAAAGGGGAGTGGGAGTAATCCGTTGAATTACAGGCACATATCACTAACGTCGATTTGCAGTAGGGTTTTGGAACATATACTGTATTCGAACATTCTGAATAACCTCGAAAATAATAAAAAAAAAAAAGTGCCGCGCGGGATTAGCCGAGCGGTCTAGGGCGCTGCAGTCATAAACTGTGCGGCTGGTCCCGGCGGAGGTTCGAGTCCTCCCTCGGGCATGGGTGTGTGTGTTTGTCCTTAGGATAATTTAGGTCAAGTAGTGTGCAAGCTTAGGGACTGATGACCTCAGCAGTTAAGTCCCATAAGATTTCACACACACATTTGACCATTTTTGAAAAAAAAAAAAAGTGCTATTGACACTTAGTCAGCACGGATCCAGAAAATATCGTTCTTGCGAAATACAACTAGCTCTTTATACTCATGAAGTAATGGGTGCTATCGACAGGGGATGTCAAATTGATTCCGTATTTTTAGATTTCCAGAAGGCTTTCGACACCGTTCCTCACGAGCGTCTTCTAACCAAACTGTGTGCCTACGGAACATCGCCTCAGTTCTGCGTGTGGATTCGTGATTTCCTGTCAGAAAGGTCACAATTCGTAGTAATAGACGGAGAGTCATATCCAGCGTTCCCCAAGGAAGTGCTGTAGGTCCTCTATTGTTCCTGATCTACGTATATTAACGAGATAGGAGACAATCTCAGTAGCCGTCTTAGATTGTTTGCAGATGATGATGTCGTTTACCGTCTTGTAAAGTCCAAAACGAATTGCAAAATGATTTAGATAAGATATCTGTATGGTGCGATAAGTGGCAATTGACACTGAATAAGGAAAAGTGTGAAGTTATTCACATGAGTATTAAAATAAATCCACTAAATTTCGATAACGCGATGAATCACACAAATCTGAAGGCTTTAAATTCAACTAAATACTTAGGGACTACAATGATTAGGTCTACAACTTTGCTTCCACCGTTTTTCAATGGACGGCAGAAGTGGAAAGTAGTTGTGCGAGCCATTCGTCGTAAGTGTCATACAGTAAGCTTAGGCATTTGGGAACATAACGCCATCAAAATATCAGTCTATTTTTGATTGCATCATAAAGTAATTCTCGACTGAGTATCCCAACTTACGAGCCCAGTTCTCGTCATCTGGGGGAGGTTTTAATTTTCTGCTTTGATATGAAGAAATCTGCGGCTGAGGCTCATAAAAATCTGGGTAAGAACTACGATGAGACGCCTGTTAGTGACAGAACGTCGCAGAAAATGGTTTCCATGCTTCAAGAATGGTGATTTTGACGTTTAAGACCGACATGCGTGGGGAAAGAGAGAAAGCTTTCGACGCTGCTGCAACCGAAGGGAACAATCACAGCAGATCGTTATCGAAAGCAATTGATGTGTTTGAGCCGAGCAGTGAAAGACAAACAGCCACACTACAGTGACATATATGAAGAAATGATTTTTCGGCATGACAGTGCACGACCCAATGTGGAAAATCCCATCTAAACATAGTTGGAAACGTTGAAATGGGAAGTTCTTCCCCAACCGCTGTATTCTCCAGATATTGCTCCCTCTGACTGCCACCTTTCTCGATCTATGTCACACGTCCTAGCTGACTGGCACTTGCGGTCATATGAACAAGTGCAAAATTGGATCGACCATGGCTCCCCTCAAAAGATGCCCAGTTTACACACTGCTGGATTCATATGCTGCCCTAAAGCTAGGAGAAAGCAGTGGCCAACAAAGGCCAATACTTTGAATCGTAAATTTTTTGTAAGTTTTTCACAATGAAGTCTCGAACTTCGAGAAAAAACGGCGGAAGCAAAGTTGTAGTCCCAGTACAAATAACCTAAATGGGAACGATCACATAGAAAATGTTGTGGGTAGAGCAAACCAAAGACTGCGATTAATCGGCAGAACACTTAAAAGGTGCAATAGGTCTACTAAAGAGACTGCTTACACCACGCTTGTCCGTCCTGTTCTGGATGGTTCAAATGGTTCAAATGGCTCTGAGCACTATGGAACTCAACTGCTGTGGTCATAAGTCCCCTAGAACTCAGAACTACTTAAACCTAACTCACCTAAGGACATCACACACATCCATGCCCGAGGCAGGATTAGAACCTGCGACCGTAGCGGTCTCGCGGTTCCAGACTGTAGCGCCTTTAACCGCTCGGCCACTCCAGCCGGCCTTGTTCTGGAGTATTTCTGTGCGGTGTGGGATCCGCATCAGGTGGGACTGACGGATGACATCGAAAAAGTACAAAGAAAGGTAACTCGTTTCATATTATCGCGAAATATGGGAGATAGTGCCACAGACGCGATACGTGAAGTAGAATGGCGGTCATTAAAACAATGGCGTTTTTCGTTGCGACAGGATCTTCTCATGAAATTTCCACTACCAGTTTTCTCCTCCGATTGCGAAAACATTCTGTTGGCACCCACCTACATAGGGAGAAATGATCTTCGCGTTAAAATAAGAGAAATCATGGCTCACACAGAAAAACTGAATGCTCTTTCTTCCCGCGTGCTGGAAAATGGTTCATTAAACCCTCTGCCAGGCACTTTATTGTGAAAATCATAGTAATCACGTAGATGTTTCTCGTGAATGGGGACCGCTATTATAGCACTCTAACCTGTGTAAACCCGCTGGTGTTGGCGTTCTCAGGGGCAAGCATCAAGCTTGCTGCTCTGCGAGGACGTACCTTCTCGCGACAATCTTCTACTGAGACGTCTTACAATAGCGAGTAGGAGGTGGATGCAGCTAATTCTCTGAAGTGAAATTTCATGCATTGTGTCTCTGATTTCTGATTTCGGAGTGGTCTAGCTGGCTTCCAACAACCTTATGCTTCACAATTTGCGAGTCGTTATTTCGTCAATATATGAAAAGATTTCAGTTGTTAGAGACTAATGCGAGAATATCGAAAGATTTTTAGTTTGGTCACAAAGTTATATTAGCTCAACTCATTTCAGATATGTAACTTTTGGCTTTGTAATTGTATAGTCGAAGTTGTCTAAAAGATCACAGCCGTCAACATATAGGCACCACCCGAGAGAATGATGTCTGCAGTCATTTTTCCCGGTAGTTAGTTTAATGACAGCATGGCATGATGGCGCTCCACAAAGACATTTACCGCGATCACCTTCTGTGATTGCACAGCGAGATATCAACGTGGTCGTACTCTTGTCATGTGATCAAGTTACTTCCCACTACGGTTCAGTCTACGGTTCACTTTATTGAGCAGTATGTCACATTATTATTTGCGATGTGTTGCTAAGATACGCGCAGTGCAGCGTTCCAACAGATTCCTTGCTCGCTCAGTGGGAAGTTGCGACCGTCTCTGTCCAGCGCCGAGTCGCCACGTGGTAACCTTTGGAATCTTCCACATATGAAATCTGACAGTCCATTTACTAGGGGCAGATAGCACCCTGTCGCGGGGTGCGGGGCGCTGACGTAGACGCACCCTCCTCCGGCTGTCGCGTCGGATAAGGCTCTTAATATTCACTCGCAGCGCGGCCTGTCACACACACTTCCTGAGAAGCACTTCACACGTCAGGGAGCTCTGGCCATCTCGGAGGGGTCCTGCAGGCGCCGCGCTTCCTTTGGACGGCCGTCTTTTGTTGCCTTATCTATTGTTGACACTTCTCCTCCGTAGGGCACTGCCTTCGTTTCCCACACGTCGCCCTTCCCACTGGACGTCTGCCGTGTGACTAGCGGTTCATGTATTGAATATTTGTGAACATGCACAAGGATCTTCTTGATTTGCTGTTCCTATAAACATAACCATGTAATATCTTACCAGAGAACAACCATTATTACTGTCTGTTGAATGTGTCTCTATCATTTTCAATAACCCTATACATGTAACATCAACAAAAGCAAAACGAGGATGATGGAATGTAGTCGAATTAAGTCGGGTGATGCTGAGAGAATTAGATTAGGAATTGAGACAAAAATGTTTCACATGGCTCTGAGCACTATAGGACTCAACATTTGAGGTCATCAGTCGCCTAGAACTTAGAACTACTTAAACCTAACTAACCTATGGACATCACACACATCCATGCCCGAGGGAGGACTCGAACCTGCGACAGTAGCGGTCGCGCGGTTCCAGACTGAAGTGCCTAGAACCGCTCGGCCACACCGGCTGGCCGAAATGAGACACTTAAAGTAGTAAAGGAGTTTTGCTATTTGGGGAGCAAAATAACTGATGATGGTCGAAGTAGAGAAGAAATTTGTTAACATCGAGTATAGATTTAAGTATCAGGAAGTCGTTTCTGAAAGTATTTGTATGGAGTGTAGCTATGTATGGAAGTGAAACATGGACGATAAATAGTTTTGAAAAGTAGAGAATAGAAGCTTTTGAAATGTGGTGCTACAGAAGAATGCTGAAGATTAGATGGGTAGATCACATAACTAATGAGGAGGTGTTGAACAGAATTGGGGAGAACAGGAGTTTGTGGCACAACTTGACAAGAAGAAGAGATCGGTTGGTAGGACATGTTCTGAGGCATCAAGGGATCACAAATTTAGCATTGGAGGGCAGTGTCGAGGGTAAAAATCGGGAGACCAAGAGATGAATACACTTAGCAGATTCAAAAGGATGTAGGTTGCAGTAAGTACTGGGAGATGAAGAAGCTTGCACAGGATAGGGTATCGTGGGGAGCTGCATCAAATCAGTCTCAGGGCTGAAGACCACAACAACATACATGTAGCAACTCATCCTTTTCCCATATTAGTTCTACACGAGTAAGTGCTAGAGCGTGATCGTTTGAATTTAACTTCTATAATCCTGTGGTTATTTGGTGCTCAGATAGACTCAGGATGTCTATCTTTTCAGAGAACTCTAAATATTCTACACAGACAAGAAGCTGTTCTACCTTGTTATTAACTCCTCTAATAATAATATGAAATAAGTTAACCTTACTTCTCTGTGCGTATAGCTAGTAATTCGAAATACGAAGGCAGCGGTAAACTTTCCTTTATTGCGCAATTTCGGGGTAATTTTTATTGAGGTCCTTGACATTATACGCACTTCAAGAGAAGTTTTGCGTCACCTCGGTTCCGAGAGTTCTGAAACCTGTGCAGAAAACTGGAATAGAGATCAACATAAACATCATTTCAGTCCTTTTTACTGCTCATGAAAACCACACACTGTATGTTGTACCACCATACAGCGAGACCTTCAGAGGTGGTGGTCCAGATTGCTGTACACACCGGTACCTCTAGTTCCCAGTAGCACGTTCTCTTGTATTGATGCATGCTTGTATTCGGCGTGGCATACTATCCACAAGTTCATCAAGGCACTGTTGGTCCAGATTGTCCCACTCCTCAGCAACGATTCGGCGTGGATCCCTCAGAGTGGTTGGTGTGTCACGTCGTCCATAAATAGCCCTTTTCAATCTATCACAGGCATTTTTCGATAGGGTTCATGTCTGGAGAACATGCTGGCCACTCTAGTCGAGCGATGTCGTTAACCTGAAGCTTCCTTATTCACGAGATGTGCACGATAGGGGTGCGAATTGTCGTCCATGAAGACGAATGCCTCACCAGTATGCTGCCTATATGGTTGCACTATCGGTCGGAGGATGGCATTCACATATCATACAGCCGTTTCAGCGCCTTTGATGACCACCAGCGGCGTACGTCGGTCCCACATAATGCCACCCCAAAACAGCAGCGAACCTCCGCCTTACTGCACTCGCTGGGAAGTGTGTCTAAGGCTTTCAGCATGACCGGGTTGCCTCCAAACACGTCTACGAAGACTGTCTGCGACACTCACCTGTGAAGAGAACATGATGCCAATCTGGAGCAGTCCATTCGGCATGTTGTTGGGCCCATCTGCACCGCGCTGCATGGCGTCGTGGTTGCAAAGATGGAACTCGCCATGGACGTCGGGAGTGAAGTTGCGCATCATGCAGCCTGTTGCGCACAGTCGGAACACGACGTCCTGTGGCTGCACGAAAAGTATTATTCAACATGGTGGCGTTGCTGTCAGGGTTCCTCCGAGCCATAATCCGTAGGTAGCGTTTATCCACTGCAGTAGTAGCCCTTGGATGGCCAGAGCGAGGCATGTCACCGACAGTTCCTGTCTCTCTCTATCTCCTCCATGTCCGAACAACATCGCTTTGGTTCACTCCGAGACGTCTGGACACTTCCCTTGTTGAGAGCCGTTCCTGGCACAAAGTAACAATGCGGACGCAATCGAACCGCGGTATTGACCGTCTAGACATGGTTGAACTACGGACAACACGAGTGGTGTAGCTCCTTCCTGATCGGCTGTCGGACCCCCTCCGTCTACTAGGCGCTGCTCATGCATGATTGTTTACATCTCTGGCCGGGTTTAGTGACACCTCTAAACTGTCGAAGGAACTGTGTCTGTGATACAATGTCCACAGTCACTATCTATCTTCAGGAGTTCTGGGAACCGGGGTGCTGCAATACTTTTTTTGAGGTGTGTAGTATCGGAGGAAATGCAAAAGTCATTCGCACTTTTGCACAGCTGACTAACTCACAAGAAAAAAGTGAGGGTAAGACACGCCGTTTTTGAGTCAACAACGGCGAACATAAAAGAACGTCTCTACGTTTCCATATACTGTTACCTAATGAACAAAATATATTTCTATGAAATATCGGACCATATTTGTGTTTGGATTGAAGAATTCCTGTCAAAGGATCACAATGATCTTCAATCAATATATCGAAGAAGCAATGACGGATATAAAAGATAGGTTCAAGAGTGGAATTAAAATTCAAGGTGAGACGATATCTATGACATGATTCGCTGATGGCATTGCCATCCTCAGTAATGGAGAAGTGTAATGAGTACGGAATATGGACTGATAATAAATCGAAGAAAGGCGAAAGTAATGAGAAGTAGCAGAGAATTGGTGAACACGAAGTAGATGAAATTAACGAATTCTTCCACCTAGCAGCAAAATAGTCCATGACGGAGGGAGCGAGGAGGACATAAAAAGCAGACTAGCACTTTGAAAAAGGCCATTTCTGCCCAAGAGATTTCTACTGGTATCAAATTTAGACCTTAATTTGAGGAATTAATTTATGAGAAAGTACGTTTGGAGCACAGCTTTACATGGTAGGGAAACATGGACTATGTTAAAATCGGAACAGAAGAGAATCGAAGCATTAGAGATATGGTGTTACAGAACATTAGGTGGACTGATAAGGTAAGGAATGAGAAGATTCTCCACAGAATGGCGAGGATAGGAGACATGGAAAACTCGGACACGAAGAAGGGAGAGGATGATAGGACAACTTTAAGACATCAGGGTATTAGGGAAAGCTGTAGAGGGCAAAAACCGTTGAGGAAGACAGAGATTGTAATGCTAGTTTGAGATGAGAAGGATGGCACAGGGAACGGATTCATGGCGGGCCGCATCAGATCAGTTACAGGACTAAAAAAAATCTGTGACAAATCTTCAGATATAAAAGTAACTTAGGGTGTACCCGAAAGCAGTGTTACAACACCATTACTGTAAACAACGCCTGTAAATGACCCAGTGGATTGTGTCAGAAACTCGATAAAGCTGTTGCCGTATGATTTTTTTTTTTCACGGAACATTTGCAGCTATAGGGAATTGTAGTAAAATGTAGCGAGTCCTGCAGATGCTCGATGCTCGATGTTGTTTCCAGTAGAACTTTGAAATAAAAGAAATGAAAGGTATTGCTCATTAGTAGACAGAAATCTCCGATGTTGTGTCCTGATATGATTGCCGATGAATGACGAATTGCAGTCACATCCGTTAAATAAGTGAGATAACGGGACGGTTTGAAGTGGAACGGTCGGATAAAACTATCCGTGAGGAAGGGACATGTCCGTCGGAGATTCACTGGAAGAATTCTCAGGAAGCGCAATCCATTTAAAAAAGAGGTAGGATATAAGACCCTCGCTTGCCCAAAACTTCAACATTGCTAGACAGTATAGGAAACATCGTAGGTTAAGATTGATACAGAAAATTCCTAAGATGTAACAAGAGCGCCGGCCGAAGTGGCCGTGCGGTTAAAGGCGCTGCAGTCTGGAACCGCAAGACCGCTACGGTCGCAGGTTCGAATCCTGCCTCGGGCATGGATGTTTGTGATGTCCTTAGGTTAGTTAGGTTTAACTAGTTCTAAGTTCTAGGGGACTAATGACCTCAGCAGTTGAGTCCCATAGTGCTCAGAGCCATTTGAACCATTTGTAACAAGAGCAATTGTTTTCGTTACAGGTTCGTTTAAGAACTACGAAAGTGTCCCGGAGATGTTCAGCCATCTCCAGTTGAAAGACGCTGCAAGATTGTTGTTCTGCATCACAGCTAGGTTTACGGTTAAAATTCCGAGAGCCCGCGTTCCTCGAAGAGTCAGCCAATATGCTGATTCCTCCACCTCGTCAAAAGATCATCAGGGGTAATTCTTAGAGATTCGAGCCCGCTCGGAAACTTAACCAACAATCGTTCTTCCTCGAACCATAGGCGTTTGTAAGACGAAAGGGTGGAAGTGACAGTGCTGCAGAAAGTACCCTCCGCCACACATCAAAAGGCATTTTACTGACGTAGATGTATATGTAGCATAATTTCCGAAGAAATAATTCGAAGGCTATTGTAGGCGCACACATGTAAGTTCCTACGTACGTTCTTCTTTTAATTTTCTAGTTTTTTTTCTTTTAATCTGAACTTTTCATTGCTATATTTGTTTGCGAAGGTAACACTTTGTTTAGAGTAGAAAGATTTTTGGCTTTGTGTTTCAGTAACATCACCGTGTTTCCAAACTCATGAAATTTTTTAGCTAAATACGGAGAGTTTGAGGAATACTACCAAAGAGCACTCCATCAAATACGCTTGTGTGGAAGACAACTATACAACATCCATTACGATCAACAGAAGGGGTAAATGTATGCGTAAACATATTTTTTTTTTTTTTTTTGCTATCAAAAACAGTCTTGATCACAATTTATTTATTACGGTGATCGGTTTCGACCACTACTGTGGTCATCTTGAGACCGATGAGTAAGAACCTCCTTCTAGTGGTAAATCGATTTACCACCAGAAGGAGATTCCTACTCATTGGTCTCAAGATGACCACAGTAGTGGTCGGAACCGATCACCGTAATAAATAAATTGTGATCAAGACTGTTTTTGATAGTAAATATTTGTAACACATTGATCACTGTTCACTTCCACAATGTATTCAAAAGTAAATATAAATATCGTATAGTATTGTTGGATGGGACGTCCCTCGGGATAGGTTTAGTCTCCTGTTGGAAAAGGTGTCTTCCTCTGTGCACACTGGCTCCTTTCCTTGAGGATATGTGACTGTTGTGTCTTATATGTAGAGTGTAGACTAGTGAAACGTATATGTGTGTAGTGTTGTTCTGGGTTTGAGTTGCATAATGATGATTGTGCAGTCCTACAGCGTCAATACACACCGACCAGCGCAGCGCCGCGTAACGGCCCAAAAAGGCTCTGACTCGCACGTCAGTGGAATGAGCGGGCAGCGCTACACCTCCAGGAAGACAGAGTTCAGCCCCCCCTGTCAATGCTGATTTTTTTCTGGCACACAAAAACAAACCTCAGGACTAACCAGATGTTACAATGGTAAGGCTAACAAAGGGCATATGCCACGATTTTTGCCTGAGCATATATTTTTAAAGACGATTATAAACAAAAATTCAATGCCGACGATATTCTTATACCCCTAAAATTTGCAGGTGGTATGGGATATTAATTTAGAGCTCTGGCTGATTTCAGTTGGCATACACAAGACACACATAATGTAAAATAAAAGGTAAAGTACATACGTAATTTACGTAGTAACAAAATCCGATGTAACATTTCCTAGCCTAAACACAACCTGTATGTACGTTTTCCAGGCAAACAAAATATAAAAAAAAATCACCGAGGATACTACAACTGTCATGATATACGTCTGGGTGTCGAATCAAAACAATAATTTATGAAAACAATTATTTAAGTATTTTCAAAAAGATACACCGTTCTTAGTCCATTACTACGTAGCAGATATTGTGTAAAGGTAAATGATAGTACACAACGTTTTCTCAGTGCAGTTACAATATACCCAGATTCTATTTTACTTTCGAATACAGAATTTTCTTGCAGTCAAAAGTGTTGTTGCACTATTTAACACGAGTAATTAAATTGTATTTACCTGATATTCTATGTGATCAAAAGTATCCGAACACCTTTCATATTAGGTGCATTGTGGTGCCACCTACTGGCAGGTATTCCATGTCAGAGACCTCAGCAGTCTTTAGACATCGTGAGAGAGCAGAATGGGGCGCTCCGCGGAACTCACCAACGTCGAACGTGGTCAGGTGACTGGGTGACTTGTGTCATACTCTGTACACGAGATTTCCACGCTCCTAAACATCCCTTGGTCCACTGTTTCCGAAGTGATAGTGAAGTGGAAAGGTACAGGGACACGTACCGTACAAAAGCGTACAGGCCGACCTGGGCTGTTGACTGACAGAGACCGCCAACAGTTGACGAAGGTCGTAACATGTAATAGGCAGACGTCTATCCAGAATTCCAGACTGCATCAGGATCCACTGCAAGTACTATGACAGTTAGGTGGGACGTGAGGAAACTTGGATTTCATAGTCGAGCGCCTGCTGATAAGCCACACACTACGCTGGTAAATGCCAAACGTCGCCTCGCTTGGTATAAGGAGAGCAAACATTGGACGATTAACAACGGAAAAACGTTGTGTGTAGTGACGAACCACGGTACACAATGTGGCGATACAATGGCAGGGTGTGAGTATGGCGAATGCCCGGTGAACGCCATCTGCCAGCGTGTGTAGTGCCAACAGTAAAATTCGGAGGCCGTGGTGTTATGGTGTGGTTGTGTTGTTCATGGCGGGGCTTGCACACCTTGTTGTTTTGATTGGTACCGTCACAGCACAGGCCTACACTGGTGTTGTAGGCACCTTCTAGTTTCACACTGTTGAAGAGCAATTCGGGGATGGCGATTGCATTTTACAACACGATCGAGTACCTGTTCATAATACACGGCCTTTGGCTGAGTAGTTACACGACAATAACATCCCTGTAGTGGACTGCCCTGCACAGAGTCCTGACCTGAATCCTCTGAGATGCTTTGGAACGCCGTCTTCGTGCCAGACCTCACCGACTGACGTCGATACCTCTCCTTAGTGCAGCGCTCCGTGAAGAATGGGCTGCCATTCCCAAGAAACCGTCCAGCACCTGACTGAACGTATGCCTGCGAGAGTGGAAGCTGTCATCAAGACTAAGGGTGGGCCAGCACTATACTGAATTCCAGAATGACCGATGGAGGGCGCCACTAAGTAATTTTCAGCCAGGTGTCTGAATACTTTTGATCACATAGTGTAGCAAAATGTTATTTAACGAAGTCCACATGCCGCGCTGTGGGCTGATCGGTATGGTTGAAAAGTATGTGTGTTCACTTCATACCCTGCGATCGCTGTGTAGACACTTATTTCTTCAAGATGGCCTGTTTCAACAGTCTTATACTACCATCATCCAATATTCTGGAACTTCGACTGACGAGATCCCATGATTGCAGCGTAAGGCTCTCGTAACCGGTCGTCTTGGAGCAATAAAAGTATCTACACAACGATCGCCGCGTATGAAGTGTGTTTGTTTTCAACTGTTTTCTTGACAGCAAAGTGTAAAATGGAATTTTGTTAGTTGCTTCAACTGCCACTAGCAACATTGCAAATCAAATTTGTTTTATAAAAATTCGTCACGTCAAATTACACCAACGGAATTGAACCTGAATTACACGATTCCATACACTATAGCCGTAATCTTTCCGTAGACATCATCAGGTACAGTTTCTGTTCGATCTTCATTTTTACTTACGGATGACGCTACATATTCACAACAGTTGAAATGCAGTGGTTAGCACACGCGACTCGCATTGAGGAGGACGACGGTTGAAACACGTTTCCGGCCATCCTGATTTATGTTTTCCGTGATTTCCCTCAATCGCTTAAGGTAATTGCCTGGATAATTCTTTGAAAAGGGCACGGCCACTTTCCTGCTTCTTCCTTCCCAAATCAGAGTTTGTGCTCCGTCTCTAATGGTCTCTTTGTCCACAGAACTTTAAAAACTAATCTCCACCTCCCACGATTTTCCGTTAATATTTTTTTATGTAATTATGTTCAGTGTTTATGCGTGTGTGGAATTAAGTGACCTGCAATAGGCAAGAGTGGCAAAGGTAGGCGAAAGTAATTGTCTAATACTAAATTATTTTGGCAAAACAGTAGCAGAGTTGTTGATAACAGTTCACGTGCGTTCATTGACGGTGACCTACATCATCATAACCATTGAGTCCTCTGTATTATTCATTTGATCAGCATTATTTAATCATACAGACATATTAAGCTGAAGGTACGTTCGTACTCTTCATCATGTCGCGTACATTGAATTGTGGATCTTATTTTTCTATCGATGGTCCTGAACATCTGTCTAATTATATGGTTGAACCAGGAAAATTAAGGAATTAATTTAACAAGAAGCTAAAGTAATTCACTGTTCTAACATTCTCTGACCGAGACACAACTTGATTACGTGTCAATGACACTGTCGGCGGAGCTCAATAAAAAAAAGGGGGTTTAGAGCAAGAACCTACTGAAGGAATAATCGCTCGAGGATGATACTCATATTGCATTTATTACATATGATTCTACGCTGTAACTGGAAGAAATGTTTCCAGCTAGATGTGGTTTTTTGTACTTGCTTTTGCAAGGCACAGCAGATTAATTATTTCACATTCCACGGAACAACACTCGCGACCCATAACGTTGCAAAGGCACTAGCGCACTAACATTTCTGACAGAGCTACCTCTGGCGGCAGCAACGCGTAATACAAATCGTTTTGGCGGGCGAGGGTAAAAAGTAATTTGCGGCAACGCGTAAAAACTCTCGTCTGGACAGAACAGCGACGCAGAAGTGAGCGCTGTCACAGTATTTCATGCCGGACGCAGGACGGCGCACCAGAGATTACACTTTTTCTCTCTCTCTCTCCCCTCTCCCCTTGTGTGTCAGAGAGAGAGTGCTCGTGGCGGGTTGGTAGGAGTAAGGGGGAGTAATGCATAGTAAGACCACTGGGACTCAAGTAGTTATAAATGTAAAACAAATACAGCGCATGCCATTAATTCAGTTTAAGACAGATGGAATAATGTTCACAAAAAATATACATGCTGAAGCGGTGCTTTCAGTATGCTACATACGCATACGGCCAGAGATATAAGAGTGTCACTAGATTGACTATCTTGATACTCTATGGCGTAACAGGAATTTTTGTACTTTAATTCTCATGAAATATGACCTTTATGTGAGAATGTACTCGTCTACTTTTTACACTACTGGCCATTAAAACTGCTACACCACGAAGATGACGTGCTACAGGCGCGAAATTTAACCGACAGGAAGAAGATGCTGTGATATGCAAATGATTAGCTTTTCAGAGCATTCACACAAGGTTGGCGCCGGTGGCGACACCTACAACGTGCTGACATGAGGTAAGTTTCCAACCGCTTTCTCATACACAAACAGCAGTTGACCGGCGTTGCCTGGTGAAACGTCGTTGTGATCCCTCGTGTAAGAAGGAGAAATGCGTACCATCACGTTTCCGAATTTGATAAAGGTTCAATTGTAGCCTATCGCGATTGCGGTTTGTCGTATCGCGACATAGCTGCTCGCGTTGGTCGAAAAATGGCTCTGAGCACTATGGGACTTAACTTCTGAGGTCGTCAGTCCCCTAGAACTTAGTACTTAAACCTACCTAACCTAAGGACATCACACACATCCATGCCCGAGGCAGGATTCGAACCTGCGACCGTAGCGGTCGCGCAGCTCCAGACTGTAGCGCCTAGAACCGCTAGGCCACTCCGGCCGGCCGCGTTGGTTGAGATCCAATGACTGTTAGCAGAATATGGAATTGCCGGGTTTAGGAGGGTAATACGGAACGCCGTGCTGGATCCCAACGGCCTCGTATCACTAGCAGTCGTTATGACAGGCATCTTATCCGCATGGATCTAACGGATCGTGCAGCCGTGTCTCGATCCCTGAGTCAACAGATGGGGACGTTTGCAGCACAACAACCATCTGCACGAACAGTTCGACGACGTTTGCAGCAGCATGGACTATCAGCTCGGAGACCATGGCTGCGGTTACCCATGACGCTGCATCACAGACAGGAGCGCCTGCGATGGTGTACTCAACGACGAATCTGGGTGCACGAATGGCAAAACGTCCTTTTTTCGTATGAATCCAGGTTCTGTTTACAGAATCATGATGGTTGCATCCGCGTTTGGCGAAATCGCAGTGAACGCACGTTGGAAACGTGTATTCGCCACCGCCATACTGGCGTATCACCCGGCGTGATGGTATGGGGTGCCATTGGTTACACGTCTCGGTCACCTCTTGTTCCCATTGACGGCACTTTGAACAGTGGACGTTACATTTCAGATGTGTTACGACCCGTGGCTCTAACCTCCATTCGATCCCTGCGAAACCCTACATTTCAGCAGGATAATGCACGACAGCATGTTGCAGGTCCAATACGGGCGTTCCTGGATACAGAAAATGTTCGACTGCTGTCCTGGCCAGCACATTCTCCAGATCTCTCACCAATTGAAAACGTCTGGTCAATGGTGGCCGAGCAACTGGCTCGTCACAATACTCCAGTCACTACTCTTGATTAACTGTAGTATCGTGTTGAAGCTGCATCGGCAGCTATACCTGTACATGCCATCCAAGCTCTGTTTGACTCAACGCCCAGGCCTATCAAGGCCGTTATTATGGCCAGAGGTGGTTGTTCTGGGTACTGATTTCTCTTTATCTGTGCACCCAAATTGCGTGAAAATGTCACATGTCAGTTCTAGTATAATATATTTTTCTAATGAATACCTGCTTATCATCTGCATTTCTTCTTGGTGTAGCAATTGTAATGGCCAGTATTGTATTTTAATGTGTTGCATTTCCCATTTCCAGTTTACACCATGCCATGAGTGTGTTATTGTACGAAGTTTGAATGCGATGGGACACAGAAAGATAAGGGAGTGGCACTAGAGCACAGAGGGCTTCGTCAAAATACAGCTTGTGAGCAAGCTAAGCAAAGAGTTTGCTTGAAAGCTTCGAAAAATATCGACAGAGTAGGAAGTAGAAGATATCAGGTGGCTACAGCCAACAGGAGAGTTTCCCCTCCGGGCAGTTCGAACTGGGGGACGTTGTCTCCGGAAGTCCGCCATACTTGGGCACAATTAGACGAGCGGTCTTGACGTGAGGACCCTGTTGTCGAGCTCTTGCTGGTATGTTGAGTAGAACATATAAAATCAGTTATAACATCGTGAATAATGTTTGCAATTCGTCGTTTAGAGCCAATATTTTCAGGAGAGTTTTAGAAGACGGGGAAATTATCATAATTTTGATGGTACAAAGTAAATGGTAACTTGAGGTCGTGACCATTGAGTATAGGTGTTGGCCATAAGCTCTGCACTCTGGTGAAAAACTGCAGGTAAGATTTGTTCATTTGCTGGTTCATTGTCACTGAAGTTTTGTGGGATACATTGTATACAGGTTTCATTGTAACGTTTTCATTGATACATGTTCGCATCAAATTCCATGAGTGCAGATTAACAACTAGAAATTCAAAGTTTTGCGAGTGGTTAATCACCTTAAACGTTTGCTTAAGATAACAGAAACCGGACCACAGTATTTTCATTCAGTTATTTTATGAATTTTGAACAGTTTCTTTGCGACTTGTAGAGGAGCTACAGTGCTCGCCACGTGGGTACGTGGAATCTGCTCTGAGTCCAAGTAAGTGATGAGAGTGTTGAAGTGTCTTAGTGTTTTCTAATAGTGGTTCTCAGGAATTTGATATTATTTTTGTGAGAATTTTGGCCGGCAGCGGTGGCTGAGTGGTTCTAGGCGCTTCAGTCCGGAACCGCGCGACTACTATGGTCGCAGTTTCGAATCTTGCCTCGGCCATGGATATGTGTGACGTCCTTAGGTTAGTTACGTTTAAGTAGTTCTAAGTTCTAGGGGACTGATGACCTCATATGTTAAGTCCCATAGTACTCAGAGTCATTTGAACCATTTGTGAGAATTTTCGTTAGATTTGGACTTGTTTCTTTGTAAATAAGATCTGGCCATGTGTGTAGCAGTAGTCCACGTGCCGCCTAGATCGAGACTGATTAAGATGCCGTTTAATTTCTTGCAGTTTGATGACCCTCAGTCACGCATTACGTGATAATTTGGTAATTTTCGTTGATTTGCCTTTGTAAATGCTAACAGACCCCATGTGTTCCCGCCATTCTCTGTTCGCTATTCCATGCCCATCTATGCCGTTTCTTTCAATCTCTCGGTGTGAAATAATAGCCCATCAAAGCTAAATTAATTCATTTGTATTAATTATTCAGCTCATTTGCTAAGCCAATCACCACAATTTGTTTTGCTAAAATAGTATCAGATACACTGGCTGCCCTGATAGTGTCTAATACAATTTGTGTATTCGTCAGTTATACGAAGCCCATCATTATCTCCGTTTTGCTTCGCGTTCCCACAGTGCAAGCTGGCGCAGTCAGTCGGAATACCTACCATTCGCACCCGCGTCGCATGCTGTTACGTCGAACGACACTGAACATAGTCCGTGTCCCTACCCTATAGTGTGGCTAAAGCTTCTTTTGTACGTAGGAGATTAAATAAGGTAAAATTCTTAACTGCTGGCAATAATTGAAACGTGATTACCATACCAGTAATGAATCTTAAATACATAATTCCATATTGAAAGCAGTTTTTAGACAAATAAATGTAGATAATTATAAAGAAACACATTTTGCTTTCGATATAACCAGACACCTCATCGTTTACTTATTTAATGCAGACTGTATTGCACCCCATTGCAAGAAATGATTTGAAAAGATTGTAGGAGGAATGATTAAAGCTTAAGAGTAGTCAGCTTAACTGTGATCATCATAAAACATACGGTCATCACCCTCTGCTCTGAATGTGTTAGTTAGAGGTACAGTTAATGTTGTTAAATTTCAGTCCTTGTAGAACCAGTGAATATATCATTAAAATCGGGCCTTTGTTGCTAATTAAAACCACTGTGCCAAGAACTCCAGCATAATTAAGAGATTGAGATGTGCATAGGAATTATCAGAGATTAGGTACAGATGAAAGCCCACGTCACATAGACATGAATACAGAGAAAGATATCATGAACCATAGTTACATTTTACTCCACCGACGGTAACCGTGCGATGTCGTCCTGGAAAGATTACCACAGTAATTACACGTGCAGCTAACAAATTCAGTTTGAGCAAACACTAAACAAAGTATGAAATGACGAAGTACTAAAAGGAGTAGGTGAGCTAGGAGGGACAGGGTAGTGAGACATCTGCTACGACTGTCTGGCGTAGGTAATTTGGTGGAGGAAGGAGCAGGAGGGTGAAAATGGTAACGGCAGACAAAGACTAAAATATGCGAAACATTATAGAGAATGCGGGATGCAGGAGTTGCGTAGAGACGAGAAGATTTGCACAGAATAGAAAAAGACAGAGAACAGCATTAGAGCAGTGCAATGGCTGGTGGCCTAAAACGAGCTTACTACATCATTCGGTACGACAGCTATGTTCAACAGAAGACACGGAACATAACATACATAAAAGAGCGTGTGGTTGCCTACGACTGATGCGTAACTTAGCTTACACTGAGCTCCAAAGAGAGCGCACTCGAAACTGGTTATGTTACGCATCTGGCTGACTTCACACAAATAGTTCCCAAGTGGACATTCATTCGCCAAACCTGAAAATACGCAGACACACGCCTCCATTCAGAACTCATCTGAATAGTACCTACCGTCAGCACAGTACCTCAACACAGGCAGTCTACAGTCGCCGACAAGAACAGCTTACTGGACATTATACAGGCGATGTTAGTCGGGATTCGCTGGACTTATTTCTATACCAAAATTTAAAGACAGATTAGTGGACGTTGCATTTCGATATACAGCTTTCACACTCCAGCTCAGCCGCCAGGGGTGGCCGAGCGGTTCTAGGCGCTACAGTCTGAAACCGCGCGACCGCTACGGTCGCAGGTTCGAATCCTGCCTCGGGCATGGATGGGTGTGTTGTCCTTAGGTTAGTTAGTTTTAAGTATTTCTAAGTTCTAGGAGACTGTTTGACCTCAGAAGTTAAGTCCAATAGTGCTCAGAGACATTTGAACCATTTCATCTCCAGCTCATTTGAGTAACTGGAACAGACTAGGAGTGTCGTATGTTACGTCTGTTACGTTCAAAAAGTACTGCAAGAACTGAAAGACAAAAATTTCCACGAGGAATGATCTCCCACGGAGCCTGGCCGGATCATAGTGGGGTAGTCAAAGAAACTCTACGATCCTCTGCAGTGGCACTACACTATTTAGCAGCAGAGTATGCATGTTTTGTTTGTTACAATTCAACACTTGCCGAACACCTGCAGAAGCATAACATGTTTCTTTAAATCCACTCCAGTCGAATGGCTCTATCGGCCCGCAGGATAGCAGCACCTTCTGTTGGAAGAGAAACAGCAGCGAATGAGCAAAGAAAAAGTGAAGGAGGGGGAACGCATCTTTAGCATGGGCTTGAAACGCACCCACAACGGCTGAAGTCAATGAGTAGTTCCCTAAGAACACTGACGGCACTTAGAACCACTGTTGAAAATGCTAGGTTGCAACTATAAAGGGCTGCAACCTGCCTTCCCCCAGGCTGTAATAAAGTGACAGAAACCCTAAGTCCTGGTAATGATGAGAAATGGACGACCTGAACAGACTGAGAACTGGAGTTGGCAGATCAAAGGATAATTTGGCAAAATGGGGCTACCCTGACCAAGATGATATTCCTTGTGACTGTGGAGAAGGCCTGACTGTTCATCAGATCCTTCAGTGCCGACTGTGTCCAGCCTCCTGCACAGAAGATGAACATCAAGGAACAGAAAGTTCATAGGAAGTGGCCAAGTTTTTTGGAATAAGTGGCAGATAAGAGGCATTTCAGATTAAATGTGTGAGAATGCTTTCATTTGTAACTGAATTTTAGTATAAAAGTGAACGGTTGCTAGTAAGAACATGGAGAAAAAACATGTGACCGGCACAGCTGCAATTAGTTTAGATCTTTATACTTCCTGGCCGAGTAAAACCGTTTGCCGGACACGAGCACTCAACTTTCAGCTTTCGCCTTTCGCTATTAAATATTGTTCCGTCCGATAGAAAGGCTACTTCTTTTTCTGTTTAGATGTGTTTTTTGTTGTAATTTATTTGCTGTCGATTTCGAAGCAAATATGGCGTCACCTCCAGGTACTTTAGCACTGTAAACGTTGTGATATACCATGGCTAGTACATTCTATTAATTGAACACGGCATCCCATAATGTAACAACTGTAAGTCTGTCACAACAATATCTAAATGGGGAGGCAAGTAAATTCCATTGTTTGTAGTCGATACCAGTGTTTATGAAAGCGTCATCAAAGGTTTTATTTTAAAATAAAGGAAGTAATTAAAAACAAAAATAGGGAAGTTATGAGTCAAATAACACTTCTCTTTTCAGTATTTAGTTATCAGACTGCTGAGTGTAACAGTGTAGTTAGTTTTACTAAAAATGTTTTATTGAAGGAAAGAGGTACTATACCTACAAAGCATACGGTATATTACCAGAAATTTCTACGCAGGTGAAAGTTATTTATATTAGCCTGAGCATGCCTTAAATGAAATCTCCCTCTCTCCACTTTTGAAAGAACAATTTTGTTTTCCCCGAAAGTAATTTTTTGCAGAAGTTATTGATGGCAAAAACTTTCGCTTTATAAAATATTTTTCTGTAAAACTGAATAAAATTAAAATAACCAATACTGTATTTCTGTGACCCTAAATCTCATGTTTTTAAAAATGTGGTAGTTACGCAGTTATTACAATTGAAAAGTTTCTATTTCTTGAATATTCTCGCGGGAAATGTGAGATTATAAATACGGACGTTGAGCTGCAATTCTGGAAGTCTGTGTTTGGATTTTGGCCTGTGAAGATAGCATGCCAGTCGGTCTGTGATTAACTTAGTACTTGAAAGATACTATGTCGCTAGACGGAAGAAGTTTGTCATTTGTCTGACTTCTATGCATAATCTGTGTCCTGAGCAGATGATTAGGTGTTAATATGCGACGAAAAATATGTTGCAGTTATCACATAACTAACACTAACTTAGACAATGAGCAAGATAGGGAGATAAGTAAAACATACTTAGGTCGTTATTTCCTTCCATTACAATTGCTAAGTAAATGATGAATAATTGTGCCAAAAATGTACTTAATTTGTTTGATTTAAACTTTGTTGCGTACTGATTGAGGTGGTATTGTAAGATCCGCGCTGTATGTTTCTGTATGGAATGTAACCCAAATTTACCTTTTATTCTACAAATATCTACGTATTACCAAAGCTATGTACCTACAAACTGCTATCCATCTAATCTTTGACTAAACGAAACCTAATTTGAATTGAACTGTAACTGATCTGAATGCAACTGTCTCTGTATTAAATGCGCAACTGAAGTAAAACAATTCTCTGCCCCTAATCAAAATTTCCACTTACCTGGCGTCTTGGCAACATTGTTGCAGCTTTCTCGAAAGCACAACAGCAAACAGGCAGCGGCTAAGCTAGACTCCTACTTTCTTTTTATTTATTTTTTTTCAAATAAATCTTCCAAACAATATTCAAACTGTCGCGTACTATAGGGTGCACTGTGGTAATGCGTAATGATGAACCTTCTTTAAACAGTGGGATGGAGAGTGTAACTATTTATATGAAATGATATTCCAAGACAACGATTTTAGAATAAAGAATTCAAAGAGACACTGTAAGATTTTGTGTGATCTTCACATATAACATTGGTCTGAACAACTCGTGCCATGCTTAACAAAGTGAGTAATAATTTAAAGAGTACAAAGTTAATAGAGAATTTCTATAAAAACCAAACAGCTTAATCAGTTGATATGTTAATGCATGACTCAGGAAAGTGGGGTGGTCTTTCTCTCAGCTCTAAGCAAGTTAACTAGCTCAAAATAATCATCCCGACAAACTAGCTGCGCAGTTCTGCAGCCTTGCCTCAAACTACTTCTCTTAAAAAATAATAACATTATTCAAAATTTATATTCTTATAACCATCCTAATATTTACTTCATATTCATCCTTGCTGTCCTTGAGAACACATCTTTCTTCATCTAACAGATACAATTACAAGTCAACACAACAGTACTGAATACGTCCAGCACCTACCACATTTCAATTAAGAATGTGTCAGACAGCTAGAGGCAACGACAGTGCCACGACAAGAGTAAAGGTTATTTAACGGTGACATAAATTGCTCTCTCTCTCTCTCTCTCTCTCTCTCTCTCTCTCTCTCTCTCTCTGTCTGACTGTTTGCCTGTCTGTCTGACGTGAACACCTGTAACTTGCAGAAATGAAAATGATATGACCACCTTAAAGTATATTGTAGCTTTCACTTGTCTTTCACCCTTAAGCTTGCATTCAGTACTTCTCTAGCTGGCCAACGTGTATCTAGAGTATGTATTCACTAAATGCATTAGAAAAGCGACCCAAGGACGCTACGCTAATCTGCTACCTATAAATCACTGTGTTTTGCCATCGGAGGGTTGTTCCATGTTTTGGTTATAGTTTTTAGCGATTACTTATTGCTGGTATTTTTACCTCTGTGAAATTATTTTTACAGAAACAAATGTAACTGCGGCAACAAACGAAGTATACGTAATTATATCGTTAATCTGCAACGAGCCATCTGAGGGACCGTTGCTGTTCACAATATATATAAATGACCTTGTGAATAACATCGGAAGCTCACTGAGGCTTTTGCGGATGATGCTGTAATATATCGAGAGGTTGTAACAATGGAAAATTGTACTGAAATGCAGAAGGATCTGCAACGAATGGACGCATGGTAAATGGAATAGCAATTGAATCTCTAGGTAGACAAGTGTAATGTGCTGCGAATACATAGAAAGAAAGATCCTTTATAATTTAACTACAATATAGCAGGTCGGCAACTGGAAGCAGTTAATTCCATAAATTATCTGGGAGTACGCATTAGGAGTGATTTAAAATGGAATGATCATATAAAGTTGATCGTTGGTAAAGCAGATGCCAGACTGAGAATCATTGGAAGAATCCTAAGGAAATGCAATCCGAAAACAAATGAAGTAGGTTACAGTACGCTTGTTCGCCCACTGCTTGAATACTGCTCAGCAGTGTGGGATCCGTACCAGACAGGGTTGATAGAAGAGATAGAGAAGATCCAACGGAGAGCTGCGCGCTTCGTTATAGGATCATTTAGTAGACGCGAAAGCGTTACGGAGATGACAGAGACGCTCAGTTTCGAAAACATACCTTCACCGAGGAGTCAAGCAGTATATTGTTCCCTCCTACGTATATCTCGCGAAGAAACCATGAGGATAAAATCAGAGAGATTAAGAGCCCACACAGAGGCATATCGACAGTCTTTCTTTCCACGAACAATACGAGACTGGAATAGAAGGGAGAACCGATAGAGGTACTCAAGGTACCCTCCGCCACACACCTTCAGGTGGCTTGCGGAGTATGGATGTAGATGTAGATGTAGATGTAGACGGGCCCCTTGCACCAATATCGTCGAACAACCTTAGAAATTCTGTCGGTAGAGTTAGCGCAAAAGGCCAGAATGCTCACATCACTTGCGATCGTCAGTGATAAAGGTAAACTACACATGTGGAACAAGTCGTCGACTTTACACTGTACATACATCAACAAAAAGCTTTCATATTTTTGTTCGAGGATGTAGAATCCCGGAATTGGATGCAATAAAAATGTCGAAACCGGCTGTCCACATCCAGACATTCGAGGTGGTGTTCCCTCTGCCCCATTAACTGTTCGCCTCGCATTTGGTTGGAAATAACCGAGACTCGATAACTTTTCAAAACTCTGAGAACCAGGGCTCTGTATCTGGCCGCGGGAGAAAAAGTGTCAGAATTGCACTACTTGTAATGGGTAAGTCCATATTCATATTGTACATCTAGTAATTTTTTACCACCTTAATTCAAATCTGTTTAGACATTATTCCAGGTTAATGACGGATCATCAGCTGACGAACTTTTTATGCTTGAAAAAAGCTTTCTGCTGGAATTATACAACTGTGCTGAGAATGAACCCAAGAAGATGACTTATCAGCGGCCAGGTAGTCATTTCAAAAATCACTTACCTCTCTTGAGCTATTGGTGAAACTTGGCACGTCGTTCGTAAACAAAGGTTAAGAGGTTTCCGTGACATTTGACAGCGAAAAATCTCGTATGTGATTAGGTTGTGTACTTTTCCTTTTCTGTTTGTTTCAGCTCCTGTAATGGTATCTTCTTGCCTCTAATTCCATAACGTTTCAGGTATTTACTACCATATCGTGGCCTACTCACTTGAAAACCTTTAATAAGTTCAATACCAATTGTGTACATATTTTTTATCAACACTTTCCATTAGCTCGCGTGAGAAGTTATAAATTACCTGGTGGACCGAGCAGGCGTTCTAAATAAGAAATGCGAGTCCGTCAATAAGCTGTGCTGAGAGATATAATTCTAGCGTACGTTCTCTCAAAAATCAAGCTCTGTACTTATCAACATCGTGTTTGTTTTTCCTCTTTCTTCGGTGGAAGCTTCATCATAGTATACACAAGTTAGCCTTGTACAGTACCTGTTCATGTGTAACAAGTAATTATGTAGCCTGCTGGTGGACAAATTTTCACTATTCTGCTTGCTAACTGATCGTAACAATATGAAATACGAATTAAGGGATTGTCCAACTCCATTTATTATTTTGAGAAAACAAAATCTGTAAGAAATCTGTGTTATTGATTTGGTGTTTCCGCTCGACATGCCGTCTGCATTCACGTTTACGATAGGCCCTGGCAGTGATGCTATCCGGCATGCATTGCTGTTCTGCTTGTTGCCTAATGCTGTGCCACGCGGCAACACAACCTGTGCTATTTTAACCGCCTTGTTGTTGAAAGATTCAGTGGCTACGCTAAATTTCCCTCCAATCTCACCTTCCGCGTTGGGGCTGCTTGAAATAATATTTCTCCCTCGTTCTGATTGTGTGTCTTTGCCAGTTGCTGCTCACCTCAGACTTACGCGGCGTCCTTATACCGTCGGGTGCTTCATCTCCCAACACACACACACACACCTGCATTCACTGCCCCAGAGGGTACGCGATGAGACTGCTGTTCTCCCATTTCTGCTCCCTGCCCGGGCAGCGTGAGAAGAACCGAACTGACCTGCTAAGTGCTGCAGTTTGTCTTACCCAACTGTACGGCCGTTACGCAGGATATATGAGAAAGCGTGAGAAATGATTTCGGGATCGTGAGTGTTCTCGCAGGAGCACTTTCGCCCGGAAACTACCGTGCAAAGTGCGTCATTCATCTCCTGAAATTTCCCGCTCGCCTCCATTTCATGACAACGCCCTATCAGATACGTCGTCAGCTCTGTAATGTCCCCCCGACTTTACCGAATTACGTCAGTCCAGACGAATTCACCTTTACTCTCGCACTGATGTACAAAACAATGTGGAAGTTTTTGCGTAGATATATCGGTGAACATCGTTTCATGTTCACTAATGTGTCCAATTATTGATAATTATTCACAACGCAGTTACTAATTGTGCTCTATAAATTGATAACCATTCACTCCCACACACACACACATGAGTAATCATTTAACTTTCAGTCAGTGAATCAAATTTGTAGTCAATTTGACAGGAAAATAAAGAATTAGCACCCAATTAGCGTCAATAATGGGTTTAACCTCTCGCACACTAGTTTAAATTTATATCTAAAAGCTCTCACATTCTACAGTTCAGTATAATGTTAACCAGCTGAAGTGTTCTGTGACTTCTGGGCACACCTCTTGGCTCGCTCCATTTTCCGGCCTCGTGGTAGGAAACAGAAGCGGACAATTGTTCGTAAAATCTGATATGCATATCATCATGGTTCGGTGAGATCGTGCCAATGCAGCTTTTCTGTGCCGTAGAATAGTTTCAAGTTTAGTTTCCTGTGATGGGCAACGAGAGAGCTTCTTTACTACGGATTTTTGCGTTAAATTTATTGTACATTATTGAAACTATAAACGTGGATTTTCTTCAGAGAACTACGAGGCTTACAGCTGTGAGAACAACAAATGTATAAGATCGTACCACCTCATATATACTTCTAACGTAACAGTGATCCATTGTTTGAGAATACGTGGAAACCAACGTAGTCTTTGATCGAAAATTCACTTTATTCAATTCAGTAACCAGTTTCGGTCAATATGCTAATCTTCAGATTCATCTGTCTCCTCGGACTTGGTAAGAGGACGTGCTTCTCATCGCGAAGCATGCCAGACGTGGTTTTTGCGCGCTCTGAAACTATCTGATACATTTCACGGAACTGATTACTCTTTGTGATTTGCGACCACAGCGCTCTCCAGCTACAGTTACGTGCTTCGCGTGGCGCGTGAACTACACAGTTTCGTTCGGGAACGCCATATACGAGGGTTATTCGGAAAGTAAGTTCCGATCGGTCGCGAAATGGATACCAGTGAGAAAATCAGAAATGTTTTATTTGCAATAGTCAGCTACACCTTACAGCTGCTTTTCTACATAGCCGTCTCTACGACTTAGGCATTTGTCGTAGCGTTGTACCAACTTTCTAATACCCTCGTCAAGGAAAGACAGCCGCCTGTGCTTTCCACCAATCCTCTACGCTTGTCTACAGATCGTTGTCCGTGCCAAAATGTGATCCTCATAGCTAGCGGTTCATTTGATCAGAGCTGAAACTCAGGACGACCAAATTTCGGGCTGTATTGTAGATGATCAAACACTTCCCATCGAAAACGCTGCAGGAGGATCTATATTGCCCCTGCAGAGTGCGGCCAAGAATTGTCATGAAGAACGAAACGCATGACAGTTATGTAATGTGGGCTGCACGACATCAGGCGAAATCTCTCACCAGGCCCTCATACTTGGCGGGAGACATTTTGTAGCCATCTTTAGTGCTCAGAATGATCTCAGAATTGAAAAGAGCGACGTGCTGCGATCGGCGGGCGTACTACAGACACTGCCAAACACATCTGTGTAAAACTTCATCGCATTTTCACAGTGGTTTCCACTTCGCCACCTATCGGAACTTACTTTCCGAACAGCCCTCGTATTATTTATGTTTCACTCGATGACTTTCCATCAGTTATTGCGAACTGGGATCTTTCTGACAGGAAATCAGTCGTACAACTGAGAGGACAGTCCAGAGCCACGCAATTTGAGTAGAAGTCGCTTGCAAGGTACCGTGTGAAAAGCCTCCTGGAAATTATAAATATGGAATCTGTTTGACATCCCCTGTCGACAGCGTTCATTACTGCGTAGGAATAAAGACGTAGCACTGAAACTGTACCCTTTCATAGCACACAAATTATAACACTAATAGTTTCCTAAAATGACCCACTTCTGAGAAATCCTCAATTTGCTGACAAGCACCTTATATTCATAACACGTACTCTAGAATAAAAAATACTCACCAAACACGGAATTTAGCTACATACAATATGGTGGCTCCTAAGCTCTACTTGTGACGTAAAAAAGAGTGCGAAATCTCAATCACCACGTTCCTCTCAATCTAACGTGCCACATAACTCATTTCAAACTTTGCACTAGAGTGGAATGTCGAAATTCACGCTGTGACGTCAGCATCTCGTCGTCGAGGCCCACGAGAAAGACAGGCCGCGGCGCTTACATCACGAAGGTAGGCCTTCGTTCGCTCGCCCGCTCGGGCAAGTCAGCAGATTGGTTGATGTGTGGAGAGGGGACCAGACAAGGTGGTCATCGGTCCCCTTTCAAACGAACCATCCCGGCATTTGCCTGAAGCGATTTAGGGAAATCACGGAAAACCTAAATCAGGATGGCCAGACGCGGATTTGAACCGTCGTTCTCCCGAATGCAAATCCAGTGTGCTAACCACAGCGCCACCGCGCTCAGTAACTCAGGAGACAAACTACGTCTGCATCTGTTAACTCGTAACTAGGTGTGTACTTACATACGAGAATTGCATCTTCTACTGGAATCCGCTATTATGGAGTGTAGCTGTTAGTTCTACAATGACAGTAAGTCCGTAGGCCTATTTATAATTTGTTACAGCTGTATTGGGATACAATAAAATTAAAATCATGTCATAATGACTATCAGTTGCATAAGGCGCCATTTCTTGTATGAAATGAGGACTGTTAAGCAGAAGAGACTAAATGCTATAAACAAGCCGTTCTACCATTTACATCGGGTATTGATCTTAAATTTTGTTGTAGGACTGTTTATCACTATTGGCAGGTTCCAGTAGAAGATGCAATTCTCGTTATTATGTACACGCCCAGCTGCTAGTTAACAGTCTTAGAAACGCATTTTGCCTGCTGAGCTGAGCGAGCGAGCTAGTGCAGGCCCACCTTCGTGACGTACGCGCCGCTGCCTGTCTTTCTCGTGGGCCTCGCTCGTCGTCCACGTGCGTTTTCACGTTCCGTGAGAGAACAGATTTAGGTCTGTCACGCCACATCCAAATCAAGTCGGACCAGTGCCCCACACCACGCCCGGTGCTGGCCCTCGACTCGTCAGTCGCTACGAACCGCGGCTTCCGGCAGAGGTCGAAGTTGTCGGCGCCGGACATCCCCCTCCCACTGTCCACCACATTCAGGCGCAGCTTGCATACACCGAAAATCCCGGCCGCCGCCCCAGTGGCTGACAACTGGTGGCGCGCTACAGGCTTGCCGGCCGTGGCGCTGACCTCCGGGACCTGTGGTTAATTCCGAGCGGGGCAGCCTCGCGCCGCCCCAGTTCGCCTCACGGTGGCGCTGAAACGCCATCAACTGTGCCCTCTGGCAAAATCTCCGCAACCGCAGTCAGCTGGCCAGTCAGCAAAAACAACATACCGCGAATTTGAATTCACAGCACGTGCTTTAAATTCTTTTCACAATTGTTATAGTGAGACCTGTATTTTATACGACTCACCTTTTCTCAAAAACCTCTGAGAATAGTTTCACAAACCTCACGTCTGCAATAAAAATATGAAGACCTCGTATCTGATACTTTTGTATCAAATACTGCTGTAAGATTGAAACCCTCTTTCAGCGAGTGTTTCATTGGCAACTTGCTGTATAATTGCTCTTTTACGCAACCACCGGAATATACATAAAATTCCCGGCACTGAATGAATAGTGGATTTTTATTTCATTTTAATTTCAAATACATTGTAGAACCCTGTTCATGAGACATTTTTGTTTTCTTTTGGTCCGTATTACCACATCTGAAGGTTGTCTACCATACAATCTTAGTAGCAACAGTATCGGTACATACAGGGGTATATTCCACTGTCAGAAGGATCAGGACGATCTTCGCTTATAACTTGGTCGTTTCCGCACTTTGATCCCTGACCTCAAATTGGTACATTTAACCTTCTCATCACCCCAAAAAGTTATTAACGTCAGCACGAAATCACCCTGTACAACTTACTGATATCACATTTGCTTTGCTCTCGGCACTTACGACCTACCTGTGCTCCCTCTGGAGATCTTCTTTGTTTTTCAAATAAGTTCCAGTCTCTTACATGCATCGTACTTCTCTCAACTATTGATTAATCTTCTTCACTGGCAATGATATTCAAAACATTTGCGCGTCTTATGTCTTCCAGTTATTTTTAAAAAGTTTTGCTTCTTGTCGCATATGAATCACCGAATATCATCCGTTTTTTGTTTTTTTGTTTTGTGGTTGCATTCATATCGATTCAAAGTTTCTATCTTCTGCCAGCAGTATCTGAACCATTGTGTGAGGACTCGTCGTTTTCCCAATAAATCATCACTCCTCACTCTCCTAGTATGGCACTGTAACGTACAGTTAATTTATTCAAGCCGCGAGGAGTGGCTGCGCGGTTAGAAGCGTCATGTCACGAATTTCGTCACCGCTCCCGCTCGAGTCCCCCCTTCGGGTGTGTGTGTGTGTGTGTGTGTGTGTGTGTGTGTGTGTGTGTGTGTGTGTGTTATTCTTAGTGTAAGTTAGTTTAAGTAGTGTGTAAGCCTAGGGACCGTTGACCTCAGCAGTTTGGTCCCTTACGATTTCATGTATACAACCGCCATTTAGAAACAAGAAAACACTAACACCTGTTTATCAAATGGCAGTTGATTCCTGGGTATTTCATATGAGTAATACCCGGGCGAATAAATTCTCTCCCATAAACTGAGGATTAATCGATTGTTGAAGTAGCGGCATAAAGACGCGCAGGAGACCTGCGATCATCATGTGAGTAGTGAACACCGCTTTTCACTGCTTTCCTGGCCACTAATAACGATGGTCCACGTGTCGTTCAAGATTCATTTCTTTGCACCTTTCCGGTATCATATAAATACAAATACACAGTGTCACTAAACTAAATGAAAAATTAAATAATTGTATGGCACTGAGGTCGAGAGGTTCTAGGCGCTACAGTCTGGAACCGCGCGACCGCTACGGTCGCAAGTTCGAATTCTGCCTCGGGCACGGATGTGTGTGATGTCCTTAGGTTAGTTAGGTTTAAGTAGTTCTAAGTTCTAGGGGACTGATGACCTCAGAAGTTAAGTCCCATAGTGCTCAGAGCCATTTGAACCATTTTATGGCACTGAAGTCGTAAGTTCCCACCTGGGGAAGTTCGACTACGGAGTTCCAGTTCTTTTCAGTTGACGCCACACTGAGCGACCCGCCACTGGAACCTTCCTGACTCCCAAAGGGCTTGGTGGGGATTGATCACTCACATAAGGGAACGGACACATAAAGCTGCGACTGTACTCTTCCAGCGACAGAGAGAAAGGAATGTGATGGTCCTTTGTCAGTTTTCAGGCAACTGACACCGCTCGTCACCCGATCAGTGCAAATCCGTTGCACGAAGGACAAATGAGGACTGAAAATGTTAAATGCTGAGAGCACCAAAATTGGATATTTTCGTTTTTTTCCTGTAAACAGTTGAATGTCCCACGACTAAATAACTCGAGGTAGGCTGAAAATATCAGAGAAGGCTCTTTTGACTCAAAATGCCGCCAATAAATGCAACAGTGTGTAAGTTCATTTGTTCGTGAGATGGTGAATGCTGAATTTGCTGAGCCTACCTGACAGCAGTGGTAAACACGTTACAGTACCTCCTTTGCCGTTCGTTTTACTGCAAGCGACAATCTTAAGCATATATTACTTCATTTTATAAGGTGGTCGCGCCTTCTCATCATCACTGATTTCGTCCAAATTCATAGTATACGCAGGGCTTCGTACAAATAAAAGCGACAGAAGTGAAAGCTCCAGATAACCAATCATATAGTAATGAGGCATGTTAAATTAGTTTGCAGGTAGCGGTTGACGCAGCGGGAAGTACAGAACGGTAAACCGAGGATTGTGGGATTGAGGCTCCATGCAGGAACTCTTATTTTATTTATTTGTCACACACAAACGCACTAATCTTCACTAATTTCTCGTGCATTTTACTTCCAATCTGAACGTGATTTTCGGTTATTACCACGGAACGTTCTGAGTGATCAGTTCGTTGCCGGCCAAATAATGTAAGCTACACCGAAGAGCCATTTTCAGTTGTTACCTTAGCTTCATTCTGAATGCTGTCTCGTGCAGTTCCTATTCTTCTTCTACCGATGTTGCAGGCATATCAGTATTTCCACTTGTACTGTCAGACATTTCTGTCGGCTCGATATTTTTCGGAATATTCTCATTGTGTTTTCACAGTATTCAGAAAAATTCGCGTTGCTCGCTCCGTAGCTAACAGGCTGATGAGTTCCGTAGCCATAGCTAACGTTGTCTCCGCCGATTTCACTTGTCCCGAGAACCTACTGTTCGCATGCAGCTGCCTAGGGCTGTTCGAAGGTCAAAATGAAACTAACATAATACCAAGGCGTCCACGCTGTAATTACAGCCCCTTCTGGGAAAGTTATTTGCAGAAAACCAGTAGACCCTGTACGTACAGTCCTTTCTCGGAAAACTATTTGCAGTTCCAAATTTCCCTATGCTTTTCCATTTCGTGCCTTTCAACGAAATATTAGTAAAAACATATACTCAGTAATCTAAGTAACGTAAAACTTGAAAACAAAATAAAAAGTTTCCACATGTGGACTCGACCGCACGACGCTCGGGTTACCGTTCTGCACTGTTTCCGCTACACCAACTATGCGAACACAAATAATTCATTCCTCATCTTAACCGGTCCAAAAACGCTACTTTTCCTAAACGCTTCAGTATCTGGAGCTTCCATTTCTGCCACTTTCATTCCTGGCCAAGACCTGCATACACCGTAAATATGGAAAAAATCAGTGATGACCAGTAAGAGCGGTCCACTTGTCAGTTACTTTCAACACGAATCTTTTGTGACCAGCGCTTTATAGTGGAAAGGAAAGGCCAGAATGGAAATGTAAAGAAAAACACTGGGCTAAGAATTTAAGGAAAGCCGTAAGCAATAAACAATAGGGCGGCTGATGCGCGGAAAGAACCACCCACCGTGATGCAAGTTAAAATCGTTAGAATTTAACTGCGTATTGTACGGCACAATCAAATACAACAAAACATGTAATTTTTGGGTTGAAACTTCAAGATCTTACAATCATAGGAAATATTATTCTCCTTTCATTTTTCTGAAGTGAAATACTGGGAATTTTATTTTTCGTTGCCTTGGTGATGCCAATACTGTTATTGCTCGGAAGTAAGCGAGGAGATGCTGTGCACATTTATTGGTTATTTGGAAGTAAAGCAATGTAGTTACAGCTTTATACAAATTTTAATATTTCCACTTTTAATTTGCTTCACTCTTGCAACAGTTTTACTGTCAGACTTCACTAATAACGCGAAACTAACATAATTTCCCTTTCTTTGAATAAAACGTCAGCCATGTCAGCTCGTATCGATACCGCGCGCGGTTACACTCTCTTGACACTTACCAAGCAACGACTCTCCGCGTGGCGACACAGAGGGCGTGCTCCTCGAGTTCCAAGCCTTTTACCGACGAACCAGTATCGCGAGGTGGCATCTTGGATTTCAATAGAGGGGCAAGGTAGCGCCGGTAAGGAGAGCGGACAAGCTGAGAGAGGGCCTACAGATGGGGGCGTGGTTAGACGCACGGCGCCAGCGTCGGTGGCTGCACGAGCTTACGGGGAGCAGCAGCAACGCGTTTTGGATACACAGGAGGTGTTGGCAGGACACGCAGTGGGCAGTTACACATCGATCGAAGAAACCGCCGGGTTAAGGAAGGCGGTCAGAGGAAGATCGGTGTACCAGTGGCCACTTGGGATAGCCCAAATTCAACCGAAAGGACTAAACTAGGTCAGAATGTTTCAGAACTTGGCTGCAATGGTGACCTGCCGCGACGCGCAATTTGCCGGTCCTTGTTTTTGTTCAGTTGCAGTCGACTTCTACTTGGTGGTTATTACTGGAAAGCAGTCTATTAGTCATGTTTTCGTGTTCTACATCTACATCTACATCTACATTGATACTCCGCAAGCCACCCAACGGTGTGTGGCGGAGGGCACTTTACGTGCCACTGTCATTACCTCCCTTTCCTGTTCCAGTCGCGTATGGTTCGCGGGAAGAACGACTGTCTGAAAGCCTCCGTGCGCGCTCTAATCTCTCTAATTTTACATTCGTGATCTCCTCGGGAGGTATAAGTAGGGGGAAGCAATATATTCGATACCTCATCCAGAAACACACCCTCTCGAAACCTGGCGAGCAAGCTACACCGCGATGCAGAGCGCCTCTCTTGCAGAGTCTGCCACTAGAGTTTATTAAACATCTCCGTAACGCTATCACGGTTACCAAATAACCCAGTGACGAAACGCGCCGCTCTTCTTTGGATCTTCTCTATCTTCTCCGTCAACCCGACCTGGTACGGATCCCACACTGATGAGCTATACTCAAGTATAGGTCGAACGAGTTTTTTGTAAGCCACCTCCTTTGTTGATGGACTACATTTTCTAAGCACTCTCCCAATGAATCTCAACCTGGTACCCGCCTTACCAACAATTAATTTTATATGATCATTCCACTTCAAATCGTTCCGCACGCATACTCCCAGATATTTTACAGAAGTAACTGCTACCAGTGTTTGTTCCGCTATCATATAATCATACAATAAAGGATCCTTCTTTCTATGTATTCGCAATACATTACATTTGTCTATGTTAAGGGTCAGTTGCCACTCCCTGCACCAAGTGCCTATCCGCTGCAGATCTTCCTGCATTTCGCTGCAATTTTCTAATGCTGCAACTTCTCTGTATACTACAGCATCATCCGCGAAAAGCCGCATGGAACTTCCGACACTATCTACTAGGTCATTTATATATATTGTGAAAAGCAATGGTCCCTTAACACTCCCCTGTGGCACGCCAGAGGTTACTTTAACGTCTGTAGACGTCTCTCCATTGATAACAACATGCTGTGTTCTGTTTGCTAAAAACTCTTCAATCCAGCCACACAGCTGGTCTGATATTCCGTAGGCTCTTACTTTGTTTACCAGGCGACAGTGCGGAACTGTATCGAACGCCTTCCGGAAGTCAAGAAAAATAGCATCTACCTGGGAGCCTCTATCTAATATTTTCTGGGTCTCATGAACAAATAAATCGAGTTGGGTCTCACACGATCGCTGTTTCCGGAATCCATGTTGATTCCTATGCAGAGCTAAAAGGCTTAAATCAGTCCACTTTATAGCACTCGCTGCCATAATCACAAAATATCTCTCTCGGAACTCGCTTATGCGCCCGTTAATTTTGTTCTTGCGATCGCAGGTCGCAGTTGAATAGTTTGTCTTATAGTTTAAATTGTTCACTTATCAGTGTGTCCCGGTGTGGAGTGGGAGAAAAGTTTTGTGTGGTACAGCTCGTCTGATGCATGGTAAATGTGTTTGGTCTTCAGATTTTGGAAGGTGATATCCTGTAACTTGTTGTATTTGACTCTTTGCATTTGCTTTATTTTATTTGATTAGGTTCCCCTCAGTACCACTGTTCTTGCAAGTATTACGCTTGTACCAGGTTTGCAAGAACTTCTTGTTGTCGCTCAAATATTTGAGAGTTAATAGCTATTGCCTTCAGGTACAAGCACTTGTTATTTTAACTTGTTTTTGTTTTTATTCGCGGGGTTTAAATTATTTAAGGTCTTGTTGTCGATCGGTCATTCAAGAGTCAATAGCTATTTCTGTAACGTACGAGAACTGTTGTTGTAACTCGTTCTTGTTTTATTTGTGGTATTAAAATTATTTAGTTCTACCTTGAAAGATTATTCTAAAATATTTCTGTCTGTGGGTAATGTAATGTGTAATTTTGGGAAACTTGAAAGAGCTGAAATTGAAATCATTGTCTTGTTTGCTGTCTTTCTGCGCATAAGCGAGTCCCGAGAAAAATATTTTGTGATTATGGCAGCGAGTGCTATAAAGTGGACTGATTTAAGCCTTTTAGCTCTGCATGGTGAGGTCATCCGTTGGCGCATGTCTCATGGATTAATTCCAGAGAGACGAAAATGTATGAAATGCCGTGGTGAGATGACTATGCAATCGACCTGCACTAGCACACTCAGTAAGTGGATCAATGTTTTTTAGTTAAATCATAGGGGAAGGTAGGTGGATCAGAGTTTATTCATAAGAGTCTCACGTTCGATATATTAACAAACATTGATGAGTCTACCATTTACCATGATTTAATTAAAAAAACCATTGATCCACTTACTTCCTCCCAAAATTTGATTAAAAAACATTGATCAACTTAGTCTGTTCGCACAGATTCGATTGCGTAGCATCTCGGAGCAGAGAAATACACTCCTGGAAATTGAAATAAGAACACCGTGAATTCATTGTCCCAGGAAGGGGAAACTTTATTGACACATTCCTGGGGTCAGATACATCACATGATCACACTGACAGAACCACAGGCACATAGACACAGGCAACAGAGCATGCACAATGTCGGCACTAGTACAGTGTATATCCACCTTTCGCAGCAATGCAGGCTGCTATCCTCCCATGGAGACGATCGTAGAGATGCTGGATATAGTCCTGTGGGACGGCTTGCCATGCCATTTCCACCTAGCGCCTCAGTTGGACCAGCGTTCGTGCTGGACGTGGAGACCGCGTGAGACGACGCTTCATCCAGTCCCAAACATGCTCAATGGGGGACAGATCCGGAGATCTTGCTGGCCAGGGTAGTTGACTTACACCTTCTAGAGCACGTTGGGTGGCACGGGATACATGCGGACGTGCATTGTCCTGTTGGAACAGCAAGTTCCCTTGCCCGTCTAGGAATGGTAGAACGATGGGTTCGATGACGGTTTGGATGTACCGTGCACTATTCAGTGTCCCCTCGACGATCACCTGTGGTGTACGGCCAGTGTAGGAGATCGCTCCCCACGCCATGATGCCGGGTGTTGGCCCTGTGTGCCTCGGTCGTATGCAGTCCTGATTGTGGCGCTCACCTGCACGGCGCCAAACACGCATACGACCATCATTGGCACCAAGGCAGAAGCGACTCTCATCGCTGAAGACGACACGTCTCCATTCGTCCCTCCATTCACGCCTGTCGCGACACCACTGGAGGCGGGCTGCACGATGTTGGGGCGTGAGCGGAAGACGGCCTAACGGTGTGCGGGACCGTAGCCCAGCTTCATGGAGACGGTTGCGAATGGTCCTCGCCGATACCCCAGGAGCAACAGTGTCCCTAATTTGCTGGGAAGTGGCGGTGCGGTCCCCTACGGCACTGCGTACGATCCTACGGTCTTGGCGTGCATCCGTGCGTCGCTGCGGTCCGGTCCCAGGTCGACGGGCACGTGCACCTTCCGCCGACCACTGGCGACAACATCGATGTACTGTGGAGACCTCACGCCCCACGTGTTGAGCAATTCGGCGGTACGTCCAACCGGCCTCCTGCATGCCCACTATATGCCCTCGCTCAAAGTCCGTCAACTGCACATACGGTTCACGTCCACGCTGTCGCGGCATGCTACCAGTGTTAAAGACTGCGATGGAGCTCCGTATGCCACGGCAAACTGGCTGACACTGACGGCGGCGGTGCACAAATGCTGCGCAGCTAGCGCCAGTCGACGGCCAACACCGCGGTTCCTGGTGTGTCCTCTGTGCCGTGCGTGTGATCATTGCTTGTACAGCCCTCTCGCAGTGTCCGGAGCAAGTATGGTGGGTCTGACACACCGGTGTCAATGTGTTCTTTTTTCCATTTCCAGGAGTGTATTTCACTGCTTGTTCGAATATATCATGGGTTGTGGCGCTGTGCTTGGTTTGCAGACACTAGCACAGTTCTAATAGCTGCGACTCAATCAAGGTGCTATTACATTCATAATCCTCGTTTACAGCAATGTTTCACCCTTTCATCCGAATGTTTTACTTCGAAACACGTCTCCTGCCTGCTGCTCCAACATTGGCTGTATAACAAAGAGCTGACACACCTTGGTTTGCTCCCATCATACCTCACGGCAGGCGCGGACAACATTCCTGCACGGAACGCGTAAGTACGCCAACGGCCCTATTCTAGACATCTACCAACGAGGCGTGCAGTATTGCGAACTGCCGCCGAGCTTGTGTCCTGTCCATATTTCTGTTGTTATAAAATCAAATTAACTCGGCATCTGATGGCATTTGATTGTACTGTTGTTTGTTATTGTTTTTGTGCAATATTTATTTAGTTAAATAAAATCTTTTAGATGGTGGAAATGATGTTTATTCGAAGGCCTGGTCCTACCAGTCCCAAAACACGTTGCCCTATGCTTATTTCAAAATGATTTATAATATGAATCTTTCATGGTTTTTATTGTTTTTTTACACATTTCGCACTTTCAGCGGTTTCCATTTTCGGTCTACAGTTACTCTTACCACGAATTTAATGCTACAAATACCCAACATTGTCACACGCTTGTTTCAAAGACGAAAGGTCAGTTGGTAAACTCCATCCCCCACGCCATTTCCCTGCTGTGTCCTTTAAACACCACGCCGACGGTCGATAGCGGCTTACCAGAGGGGTTTCTGACTGTAGTAATAGGATTTGGCTACACTTTCGGCTTATTCCAATTTGCATCCTTAGCAGCAATAATTATTTACCATTGCAGGTACTAATAAATAAATAAATAGATCTTTAAAAACTAAGTCTTGGCCCAACATTCGAGTTTGACGTTGCTAACATGTGCCGTGAGCCATGCACACTCGATAAATATTCCTGCTCTGTGGATACTTGTTAAGGAACTATGAAATTCTCGAGTGCTTATTGTCAGTGGCGAGCTGTTGGAGTTTTCAAAGAGATAAGAAATATCTTTTTGTTACTGCCTGAAACGTTTCGCTACTAACTCGTTCTCTTTGCAGCAGGCTGTTCGCGTTCGTCACGTACCTAGTCGCCAGTACTGGTAAGCGCCCAACTGCCTACTTCGAGATACGTCTCAGTCCTGTGACTTCGAACGACGTGCGTGAGTAATTGATGGCATGAATGACTACTATCGGATTTTTTTATTACGGAGACACGAGTTTAGGCTTTATTTACAAGCCAACCAAACGGCCTGTAGCAGAATAAGTGACACCAATATTTTTATCGTTTTATTCTGCGTTAGGCTATATGGAGCAATTTGACTTTTAACTTCAACATATATCTCTTTATTTTAGGTTGCAGTAAGGGTTGTCCGATGTTGCGCGTCTTCATTAGGCACTGTCACTTTGCAAAAATATAGCTTGAAATGTATTTGTCCAGTGTTAACGAAATTTTAATATATTATAGGCACATATATTTGTAGTGGAAAGAACAGTAGATGGAGGTATTGTATGTCTCCGCATCAATTATTTCGAGCTACCTTCCTCACTTTCAAAACATTCAGCTCGACTGTAAATTGTGATCCGAGCTGAGTACAGAGTTCCATTTTGAAATGATTATTCATATTTCACATTAACGTACATTTTCTCAGTGCGCAATACAATAATCGCGTAACAGAAAAGAAACGAATGATACGATTTTTTTTTCAATTAAGAGCCAGAAAATAAAGTGTGGTTTGTGACACTTGTAGTCGGAGGACAATGCATGACAAATTAAAACGATAGAAAACACAATCTTAGAAAAACAGTATCTGGTCACCTATTAGTGGGCATTATTATGGGTTGTGTCTACCATTCACCTTTATGACGGCTTCGCTGCTAGAGGAATATTTAGTGTCTGTGGAGGAATGGTAAACCCATTATTCCTCAGGAGCCGAAGCTAGAGAAGTTAGTGGTGTTGCGCCCTGCGGTCCAGGACGAAGTCGATATTCTAAGCCATCCCAAAAATTTTCCAACACGTCAGGTCAGGTCAGGACTCTGGACAGTCCAGTCCATTTCAGGAGAGATATTCTCCACAAGACATTGCCTCACAGATGCTGCTTTATGACGTGCAGTGTCATGCCCGTACAATTATCTCCGAACTGCTCCTCTACCTTAAGCAGAACACGGTGCTGCAAAATGTATTCATATCCTTCAACATTTAGCGCTTCCTTAAAGCCTAATAAGGATACCACACCCTAACCACGATAAACATCGTCATACCTTAACACCACCTCATCTGTATTTCACTTTTCGCACTACGTATATTGTTGGGTAACGTTGCACAGGCATTCGCCAAACTCAAAACTAAAGCCTTCGATGGGTTTTCCACAGCGTATAGAGTGATTCATGCAACAGTTCGTCGTTTCGCCTTTGACAATGCCTACCGCAGCCGGACAACGACCTGTCAGCCCGGAAGTTTCAAGTGAAGCTATTACTTGCCGCCTTGTATGATCATATTATCCCATTCTTTTTCACTCCCCATTCACAGACATTGTGCTATCTGGACTACTGGTAGCAATTCGGAACTCTCGAGTGATTCCTTGTGCTGATTTCACGTGGTTTTTTTTTATACGACTACCTTCGACAGAACTCGACGGTCTCCGTCCGTCAGTACGAGAGATCTGTCTGGTCTTTATGTGGCTGTGGTTGTTTCTTCGCGTTTCCACTTCAAAGTCACATCACCAAGTGTCAACTTAGGCAGCTTTAGAAGCGTCCGTTCTGGATATTTTTTTACTCAGGTGATAAACAGTGGCTAGTTCGTGGTCGAAGTAGCTGAGCTCTCCTGGTCGACACATTCTGCTGTAACTGCTGCGCTAACAAGTGCACAGTACTCCTCGCCTTTTTCTTTATACTGTCCGGTCCGCCTTCGTGACATCTAGTAGTCAATTCCGCATTACTTACGGGTGTCTGTTCACTTTTCATCATACAGTGTACGTAAGGAACGTCCGTATTTCTCCGAGATGTCGCGCCGTACAGTTGTATCAAAATCTAGCAGCGCACTTCAAACGCAATTTCGACGGGCGGAGTGTGAATTATAGTAACGCTGGTGACGTCATGCACCATCCACTGGGCGCTTCCCCAATGTCAGGCTGCCCACGTCATCGCCACACGTGACGTAAGCAGAGCGTAAGCGCGGCGGAGTCGGGGTACCTAATGCCCTTGCCCAGGGAAGCGAAGCGTATAGGGCTGACCTCTCTCTCTCTCTCTCTCTCTCTCTCTCTCTCTCTCTCTCTCACGTGTGTGTCTCTCGTGTGTGTGTGTGTGTGTGTGTGTGTGTGTGTTTGTGTGTGGACTGCTCTGCATGTCCCACAGTACTGAAAATAGCTCTCATCAACAATAGTCTCTTCCTTTCTTTTTGTAGGTTGACGGATTTGACGTCGGCCGTTTCCAAACAGAGATGGTGAATTAAATAGTTAGCCGGAAATTGGTACGAACTCCCAATAGAACGGTGCGCAGCTGCCGACGGAAAACAGGTAACACTCACATGAAACAGAAATGATGTCCGGGAAAAACCTTTCGAGACCGGTATACCGGACGAGGGAAAAGCCTTCTCTTATGACCTCTGGAGATTATGGCAAGTGGTTGGGAACATCTTACAGAAAGGTAAAAATTTGGTTAAAGCTCGTTTATATTTAGAGACAGCTCTTCACAAAATTGACAGGGGAATGGTTGTGGAGAAAAACAGAGATTAGAAAACAACCAGCAAATACTTGAGCTGGCCGGTGTGGCCGTCCGGTTCTAGGCGCTTCAGTCTGGAACCGCGTGACCACTACGGTCGCAGGTTCAAATCCTGCCTCGGGCATGGATGTGTGTGATGTCCATAGGTCAGTTAGGTTTACGTAGTTCTAAGTTCTAGGGGACTGATGACTACAGATGGTAAGTCCCATAGTCCTCAGAGCCATTTGAACCAAATACTTGAGGACGTGGATTATAATTGCTGTTCTGAGATGTAAAGGTTGGCACAGGAGAGGAATTCGTGACGGGCCGCGTCAAACCAGTCAGAAGACTGACGACGAAAAAAACTGAACATCGATCGGATTCAACTACTCAAAATTCTGAAAGACAAAAACTGTAATTAACACGCCACTGGTTAAGGAACTCAAAACTATAGTGCACGACTTGCAGCCACAACTCACTTTACACTATCCGATTACCTTTACCAGTCTAAAAGGACATGTTAACGCATACTCTTGGTAATTAACAACAATCGATAAAATATAAATACACAAAGCAATACAATGAACCACCAAAGAAACTGGTACAGGCACTTGCATTCAAATACAGAGATATGTAAACATGCAGAATACGGCACTGCGGTCGGGAACGCCTATATAAGACAAGTGTCCGGCGAAGTTATTAGATCGGTTACTGCTGCTACAATGGCAGGTTATCAAGATTTAAATGAGTTTGAACGTGGTGTTACATTCGGCGCACGACTGATGGGACACATCATCTCTGAGGTAGCGATGAAATCAGGATTTTCCCGTACGACCATTTCACGAGTGTACCGCGAATATCAGGAATCTGGCAAGACATCAAATCTCCGACATCGTTGCGGCTGGAAAAAGATCCTGCAAGAAAGGGACCAACGACGACTGAAGAGAATCGTTCAACGTGACAGAAGTGCAACCCTTCAGTAAACTGCTGCAGATTTCATTGCTGGGTTCAAAAGGAACAAATGGCTCTAAGCACTATGGGACTTAACATCTGAGGTCATCAGTTCCCTAGACTTAGAACTACTTAAACCTAACTAACCTAAGGACATCACACGCATCCATGCCCGAGGCAGGGTTCGAACCTGCGACCGTAGCAGCAGCGCGGTTCCGGACTGAAGCGCCTAGAGCGCTCGGTCACAGCGGCCGGCTTCATTGCTGGGCCATCAACAAGTGTGAGCGTGCGAACCATGCAACGAAAAATTATCGATATGGACTTTTGGAGCCAAAGGCCCACTCGCATATCCTTGATGACTGCACGACACAAGCTTTACGTCTCGCGTGGGTTCGTCAACACAGACATTGGACTGTTTACGACTGGAACCATGTTGCCTGGCCGCACGAGACTCGTTTCAAATTTTATAGAGCGGGCGGAGGTGTAAGGGTATGGTAAAAACCTCATGAATCCATGGATCCCGCATGTCAGCAGGGGACTGTTCAAGCTGGTGAAGGCTCTGTATCGGTGTGGGACGTGTGCAGTTGGAGTGATATGGGACCACTGACACGTCTAGATACGACTCTGACAGGTGATACGCACATAAGCATCCTGTCTGATCACCTGCATCAGTCATGTCAATTGTGCATTCCGACGTACTTGGGCTCCAGGAACACTCTTCTGAGTTTAAACCTTTTCGCTGGCCACCAAACTCCCCAGATATGAACATTATTGAGCATATCTGAAATGCCAACTTGCTGTTCAGAAGAGATCTCCATCCCGTCGTACTCTTACGAATTTATGGACAGCCCTACAGGATTCATGGTGCCAATCCCCTCCAGCACTACTTCAGACATTAGTCGAGTCGATGCCACGTCATGCTGCGGCACTTCTGCGTGCTCGCGGGGACCCTGCGCGATATTAGGCAGTTTCTTTGGCTCTTCTGTGTAGCATTATTAATGAAAATAATCATTCGTTGAATTTCAATCGGACGCTGTTTTTTAGCTAGGTGCTCAGACAATGGTTCACTGACACGTTTTCAACAAAATGGCGTCTGCTCTATCACACCTATATGATGTGAACGTTCTCGGGTAGCCACTTGTACAATCCGCCACCTGTGCATACGCCCTATAACAAATTACCTAAGCATGTGCAATTACACCTGGCTTCGACAGAAGAGAGAAGCAGAATTAATTTACGAAAAGCAAACAAATTGTACATGAATTCACAGTATTGCCCAGCACAGGCATGTTAATGGCTGATACTAGCAGTGACAAAAATTAACTCTTAAACAAATTACGACAGTATTAGTGAACACCCCACTGATACAAAGAGGGTACGAGTATTTATAGTGTAGTGCTCACAAAGGACACACTGGTATCCTTGCATTTGATAAGGGCAGTGCGCAATTTCACGCTTTAACCAAAATGTTCAAAATAACGGCTTGTAGTTCATCACCGACACTTGACACCCTAATCGCCGAGCAAATTTTAGTGTTCAGCCAAAATGAAGAAATTTACTCGAAATGAAGTAACCAGCGATTTCTCAACGTTAACCAGACGGCGGAGACGAGAGAAAGACCGCATTCTTCAGCAAGGTGCGGCTTACACGCCGGCAACAGCACGTTGCACCTTCGCACGCGCGCGCGCGCGCGCGCGCGCGTGCGTGTGTGTGTGTGTGTGTGTGTGTGTGTGTGTCGATCATTGGCGGCTACCAGACTGCCGACCCATGCTGCCCGACTGTCTCAGGGGTGGAACCCAGAACCCAGCAAGTCATCCCGACAAGCACAGACTTCCTTCACTGACCAAAAAACTGCTCAAAAGTCAAAACAAGCCCCCTCACCCCCCCCCCCCCTTTCCGCGCTTGTTCCAAGGTCGGCAAACCCGACAACGACCGGGAGAAGATTGTACTAACCACACGCCACCCCCCCCCCCCCCCCCACCGCCCCAAGCGCATCCAATGACGATGACGTGATGACACGGCGGTAGGGACAGACCGCGGAACTTTACTTATTCTAAATATTGCAGAAATACCCTTTTTTTCATTTTCTGACTGTCAGCATTCAATTAACGTATCTCCCATCGTCGTAAATTTCTCTTGTAAGTAATAGCGTGAAATTAGTGAAATCTTTTTATCTGATAGGCGTTAATTATTTATTTTTGTGGTTGCGGGTTTGGGACGCCTTTCACGAAGATCCTCGTCAAAAATATGGCCATGTCAATGCAGCATCCGTTTTTTATGTTGACAACGATCAACAAGACACCAAACAGCCTTCCGCAATACTGAATGAATGTCTGTTGGTGATAAACACGACAGCTCTCTATTCTGTTCCTTTTCTTAACCAAAATACGACTACTACAAAATGCCGTGTAATCAAAATTAACCTTCAGATCAAGTAAGGGAGGCAGGAACAGGTGACTAAGGAACAGAACCGTGCTGTGGTACAGGCCGGTTGTAATACATAAAAGTAACGCTGGTCTCAGTGGGTGTTATTAGTACATTTCCACCAATCAGAATGTTGAGCCGATGACGAAATATTTCTTGTTTCTTTTCGGTGAATTATGGAAAGGATGAACTTTGAACATATATGTGTAGATTAATTGTAATTATTCTGTCACATGTACCGTACGATGCCTGAATAACACGTGGTCGATAGCAGATCAGCCTACCAAAGATAATCCGGACCATAGATGCTGCCAGGTGACACAGATCGCTCCGAAAAGCTCTGGCCGCTCACAGCAAAAGCTGTTTTTATTACAATTACTGTAATGAGTTAAAAGACACTCTTTCGTCCGCTAAAGAAAGTCTTTGTAAGTTTAGTCGTGTGTATAAGGCCAGAACAGCTTTTATATAGTCCGATCCAGAGTCGGAAATTCAATGAAGTGTTAAGACGGCGTACATCTGTGTTAATACGCAGGAAAATATTTAAGGGAATATATTTTAATTCTTAGGTTGGACCTGATGTTTGAGTATGACTCACAGAATGTTGAATAATATCGAAGTGGGAAATGTTTGATGAAAGTTAGCTGGCAACGTCTGAGGACGAAAATTTTGTTTTTCGATAGTGGTGAAAAGTGGCTGTGCCATGTGGGAACAGAAATGACTTCTGTTTTATTTTTTATTCTTTTATTTTTTGTGAGGAGTAAGATTAGTTTTGGTAGGTGGGATGGACAGACGCTTTTTTTTTTGCCTTACCGCCACACCAACGAATCGTTGATTTTGGTTAATAAAAAAGTAAATAGCGGTCCATCATCCCGTGTCCAATATTTTAATAAAAGGTATTGAATATTATTACCAATGTTCTTTCAATCTCTCTGTACTGGTTCATATTTTCCAAGTTTCAAAAACGGTAACAGGTCAGGCAAAATCATTTTGAAATACAAGTTACAGTTTTTCATTGTATTTCAAAAAACATTTCTTTTTCATATTTTTGGAAAAAAATATTACTTCCTTCGCACCGTTGTCAATACATACTTGCCCGCGAAAGGCAAAGGTCCCGAGTTCGAGTCTCGGTCCGGCGCACAGTTTTAATCTGCCAGGAAGTTTCATGTCAGCGCACACTCCGCTGCAAAGTGAAAATCTCATTCAGGCTGTTCTCTTACTTGCCATACTGGTTATCCATCGTGCCAGTAAAGCAGTTTCTATGAACTTCTGGGGGACAAGGAAGGAGCCTCCCAGAAGACTGTACAAGTACAGTCGGGCGTCCCCTGGGCAACGGCAAATACCGACAGATCCTTCCACACACTGAGCTACGTCTAAAACGACATGTATTCAGAGTCTAAAACGAAGGAAAGGCCCTTTTCAGAGCCATGTTTGACGGTCATATCTCTCAACATCGAGGGCATATCATCGGAAAAAAAAGAACTTATATCCAACACACGTAAACTCCATTCCTGCAAAGTCCTGTGCCTCCAGGAGACACATAGAGGGCCATCACAACGCCGTCCAAATATTCCTGGGATGACCTTGGTGAAGGAATGCCCACACGACCAATATGGAAGTGCTCTGTTTATTCGGCCTGGAATCAAAGTATCCAACATTCAAGTTTACACCGTTAACAACACAGAAATCATTTCTGTTACTATCGGAAGCATTACGGTGTCATCAATATATAAACCGCCAGGGGAAAGGTTTGCTTTCAGCCAACATGTCTGTCACCCACAGCTAATAATGGGAGACTTTAACTGCCACAATAGAGTGTGGGGCTATCAAGACACAAATGAGGATGGAGAACTACTGGAAAGCTGGGCAGAAGAACACGAGCTGAATCTCATGCATGATCAGAAACAGCCTGCGTCATTCAACAGTGCAAGATGGAAGAGAGGATATAACCCAGACCTCATTTTTGTTTCCAAAACCTTGTCCGGGTCATGCAACAAATTCGTTCTCAACCCTATCCCAAAGACCCAACACAGACTAATCATGCTAAAGTTTAGACCAGTAATACTGCCACAAAAATAACCCTTAAAGGTCGTTTTAACTTCAAAAGGGCCAACTGGAAAAAATTTGCGGACACCTTAGACATGGAAATCGTAAATTTACCATCAAACACTGAAAACTACGGAAAGTTCGTCCAAGCTGTTAAAAGATCAGCAAGACTCAGCATACGTAGAAGCTGCAGAACACTCTACATTCCTGGAGTTTCCAACGACGTGAAACAAATATATAACGAATACCTGGAGAAGTACAGCATGGATCCTTTCAGTGAAGGAACCGTAAAACTTGGGGATCAGCTAATTGAAACTATAAGCAAAGACAGACAAGAGTCCTGGAAACATACGTTGGAGAGTCTTGACATGAAGCACAGTAGCAGAAGAGCTTGGAACCTCATAAAGCGATTGTCCAGCGACCCGGCAGCCCCCAAGGATCGGGTTTCTGTAACAGCTAACCAAATCGCACATCAGCTCCTTTGGAATGGTAAACCAACCAGGAACAGTAAGACTGCCACCTGATATAAGAGGCCACAAGTGACTGAAATACCACCTGAGCCATACTTCACTTCAATAGAACTGGAAGCTGCTATCAGTTCCTTGAAACCCAGGAAGGCCGCGGGTCCCGACGACGTCATTAATGAATTTATACAGAACCTAGGGCCCATAGCTAAGGAACGGCCTTTAGAACTCTATAATCTCTGCTAGTCAAACAAGACGATACCTAAGCTATGGTTGAAGGCCAAGGTAGTAGCTATCCCAAAGCCAGGTAAACCAAGAGATGATGCTAGGAACTATCGTCCAATATCGCTGCTGTGCTGCCCTTTCAAGCTATATCAACGTCTTATCTTGAATAAAATAGCACCACAACTAGAAAGGCAAATCATTCCACAACAAGCGGGATTCAGACCAGGTAAATCTTGCGCTGTCCAGGTCCTCTGCCTAACACAATACATAGAGGACGGTTTTGAGAAGGGAGAAAAAACTGGCGTGGTGTTTGTCGACTTATCAGCAGCTTACGACACGATAAATCACAAAATCCTCCTGGGAAAAATTTTCAAAATGACGGGAAACTACCACCTTACTGAAGTTTTGACATCACTGATCTCCAACAGAAGATACTATGTGGAATTTCAAGAACAGAGAAGTCGCTGGAGGAACCAGAAGAACGGGCTCCCACAAGGTAGTGTTTTGTCCCTCCTCCTTTTTAATCTTTATACAAATGACCAACCAGCTGGACCGACGACAAGAAGCTTTATCTATGCTGATGATGTAGCCATTGCATGCCAATCTAGATTAATCAAACAGATTGAGAGAAACCTAACAGATGCCTTAGAAAAACTAACTGAATATTACAAAGGGAACCAGCTTCGACCTAATCCAGCAAAGACGCAGACTTGTTTATTTCATCTAAACAACAAGGAAGCAAACAGGGAATTACAATTGGAATGGAACTCAGTTAAACTTCAACACTGCCCAAACCCAGTTTATCTTGGAGTCACGTTAGATCGAACATTCTCTTACAAGAAACACGTAGAGGAAACTAGAGCGAAAGTCAACACACGGAACGGCATAATCCGTAAACTTACCAACTCACACTGGGGAGCAAACCCTGAAATTCTACGTGCATCATTCCTGGCACTGTGCTTTGCTCCAGCTGAATATGCTTGCCCCGTCTGGAGAAGATCGAGACATGCTCAGAAGCTAGACGCAGCACTGAATGACTCATATCGATTACTCACGGGATGCCTGAAGCCTACAAACCGTGATCTCCTTTATATGTGTTCTGGAATAGCCCCCCCCCCCCACAGATCAGACGGCAAACGTTGGCGATGGCCGAACGAAGCAGGCAGTGCGAAGATATAAGACATCCCCTGTACGCACATTAGCCAGCGGAGGCAAGACTTAAATCTAGGAAAGACTTCATAAAAGTCGAGCGTCCACTAACCGAAAGTCAGTCTACAACTAGAGAATCAATGTGGAAACAGAAATTGGATAAAGGCAGTCTGAAAAGTTGGAACATTAAAGAAAAACTTCCTGCTGGATCACAATTGGAATGGAGAGTCTGGAAGAGCCTAAATAGACTTAGATGTCAAATGGGAAGATCACAGGACAACCTGATCAAGTGGGGATACGCCGAAGAAGAGCCCTGCCAATGTGGAGGAAAACAAACCATGACACACCTGCTGACCTGTCCATCTTTGCTGGCCCCATGCACTTTCCAAGACCTGTGGTTGGCCAACGACGCTGCAGTGAAGTGTGCCGAACACTGGAGAGAGATATGAGCCTTGCTTTAGACAATAATGACGACTTACAGTATGTGAAGATCATGAATGTATATATGAATGAATAACTATCATTTACTTGTATTTGTAATCTAGTATATATAGCGTATTAATTAATTACAGATGTAGCTCAGACACGATTAAATAAATAAATATCAACTTCTAAAGTGATGTCATTCAACTCATTTTAATGTGTATTTTTCACTATTAAATTGGCGGTATCGAAACCATATGGCTCGATTTGGCCGCGCTAACTGGCGTTATCTAAATTAAGCAGAACGTAATCTGATTTCAGCGCACGACTTGCTTTTCTCAAATTTTCACCAGTGTATTTTGGTGTCGTAATTTTTTCTAAATTTGTTAACTAGTAATTTATACATCACAGAATAGCATGAGTACACATGTGATTTCTATTGTGAGTTTAGCTAAAAGGGTCTTGAGAAAATGGGTAATTCTAAAGTGGTGAATAAAGCGACAACCTAAAAACTCATCTGGCCAACCAGGTTGACTGTTGTTCATATACAAAAGGAAGTAGTTGTTTTGACCCTACACTGGCACCTAGTCTGCACGACCAATTGATTGCATTTTATGTAAACTTCTCATCAGCCTATTTACTTGGCTTTACTAATTACATGCGATCTGTTTTACTTGCCAGTGGATGTCAGATGTTAATTGGCTGTTAATCATTTCTGCAGGTTCCTAAAGCTTAAATCTGGAATGTATTATTAAGCGCCATATTGTTGATCGCAGTTTTGTGTTAAGCTTTGGATTTAATGTCAAGATTTCAGAAAATTTTTCGTAACATTCATTTCTTAAATTTTTTCTCAAATTTTGTTTTAGGGGATTTGTAAATTCTACCACCAGTTGTCTCGCTTAAAAAAGAAAAACTTACTAGTAAATTAAATTCTGGTGGTAGTTTCTGAGATTTTTTGACTATTTTTAATGTGGCAATAAAGTGGTTTACTTTTTATTAGATTTGTCAGTAAAATTATGTCCCAGTGTCCCACTAATCAACACCAGATCCCTACTGAATTTCATTATTTACTTTTTTCGTGACGGCAGTTTATAAGTAGTCGGAAGTAATAGAAAAGAAAAATTCGGTATCCGATGCAGTCGCAGGTGGTGGGAACGAGCAGATCCACGCCAGCGACACTCGGTGATCGTGGTAAGGCTGGCGCCACGCTGAATGGTCCATTCCTGGCGGGGGGATGGGGTGGCAGGAGAGCACAGAAAGGGCGGATCCATACTTTATGCCCTGCCGGCACCAGCTGCTGCGTGTGTTTACTCTATGGCTGGGTGCCCTCTGACTCAGGCTTGCATAACATCCCTTCCAGCTTACGGCCTGACAGCTGGCAACGATAGAAACCAGGATACGGTGAACTTGCGTACAATGGGCGAGAACTGTTAGCGCCCATGACCGGTTTACGGATGGGTCGAGTGCGAAACTTGTACAGTGGAGAAGACACATATCAGGCGGTTAGAAGCCTTCGAAATTTGGTGTTACAGGAGACTTTTTATCATCTACATCTACGTCGATCTACCGTGAACGTGGCAGAGGGTCCTACTGAATGTACCAGCTATTACGGATACTCCCCCTTCCGTTTACATGTGGAACGCTGGAAGAATCTCTACTTAATCACCTCAGCTCAGAACGCTGTAATTACACTAACCTTCCTTCGCGATTCCTGCAGGACTGATGTGTAGTGGATTATTGTATGTTCTAACATTTTTCATTTTACATTTTTTCAGGTCTGTTGTAGTACTCGAGTAAGAAACATATCTCAATGAGTCACTGAGGAAAATATGTGATGAAACACACAATGAATTGAAGAGAGAGAACAGTTGGGAAAATACACTACTGTCCATCAAAATTTTAACACCATGGAACAAAATGAGATTTTCACTCTGCAGCGGAGTGTGCGCTGATATGAAACTTCCTGGCAGATTAAAACTGTATGCCGGACCGAGACTCGAACTCGGGAACACTGCTTTTCGCAGGCAAGTCCTCTACCAACTGAGCTACCCAAGCACGACTCACGACACGTCCTCACAACTTTAATTCCGCCAGTACCTCGTCTCCTACCTTCCAAACTTCACAGAAGCTCGTCTGCAAATCTTGCAGGACTAGCACTCCTAGAAGAAAGGATATTGGTAGAGCACTTGCCCGCGAAAGGCAAAGATCCCCAGTTCGAGTCTCGGTCCGGCACACAGTTTTAATCTGCCAGGAAGTCTCATCATGGAACAAAGTGTTTGGGCATGCAAATGTACCATACTCTAAGCAAAAAAAGAGAGAAACGGCTTGCCACGGAGCAGTTACCCAAATGGTACAGAAAGAGATGTGATGCGCATGTACAGACAAACAAATGATTAAAATTTCAGAAAAATTGGATGATTTAATCAAGAGAAAGAGCTCCAATACGCTTTGGTCCACCTCTGGCCCTTATGTAAGCAGTTATTCAGCTTGGTATTGACTGACAGGGTTGTTTGATGTCCTCTTCAGAGATATCGTACCAACTTCTGTCCAATTGGCGCGTTATATCGTCAAAAACTCGAGACAGTTGGAGGCCAGTTAAAGCTCCAAACGTTCTCAACTGTGGAGAGATCCGGCGGCCTTGCAGGCCAAAATAGAATTTGGCAAGAATGAATATAAGCGGTAGAAACTGTCACCGTGCGCAGATGGGTATCGTCTTGCTGAAATGTGAGCCCAGAATGGCTTGCCGTGAAAAGGAACAAAACATAGCGTAGTATATGGATGACGTATCTTTGTGCTGTAAGCGTGTTTTGGATGACAACCAAAGGGGTCCTGATGTGAAATGAAAAGTCGCCCCAGACCATCACTCCTAGTTATCAGGCTGTATGCCATTTGACGGACAGATTGGACTCCCACCGCTGCCCTGTCTGGAACGTCCCCAGACTGGCCTCCTCTGTGTATCAGGGCCCAGTTCGAAGCGGGATTCATCACTGAAGACCTACTTCAGTCAATGAGATTTCAGGCCGAACACCTGTCTGGAGAAGCCCACATAGGGCGCACCAGCCAGGTCTGGTCTCGAATGTCATTTCATTTCGTAGCAGGACTTTGTTGGTTGTCATCTGCGCCACGGGACACAGCGAAACATCAACGATATACTACGTCCTGTTTTGATTCTCTTTCGTGGCAAGCCATCCTGGGCTCACGTTTCATCAACACAGTGCCCGCCTGGACGACGACCCCACTCTGGTGAGCAGGGCTGCCATACCTGTCCCCAACTGAGAACGTTTGGAGCATTATGGGCAGGATCCTACAACCAACTCGGAATTTTGATAACCTAACGCACCAAGTGATAGAAACTTTCACGGAATCCATTAGGCGGACATTCAATAACTCTATCAATAAATGCCAAGCCAAATAGCCGGAAGTAGACCAACGTGTTTTTGATTTACTGAATTTGTGAAGCTCTTTCTCTTGAATAATTTTTATGAAATTGTTATCCTTTTTTTCTGTACATGTACATCACATCTCGTGATAACCCTCCAATTCGGATAGTTACACTGTATTTTAAGAATATATTCCTATTGAGATGAAAAGGTTGGCACAGGAGAGGAATTCGTGACAGGTCGCATCAAATGGTTAGAAGACTGACAATAATAAAAAAATTTCTTTCAACGAATAAGCATTGCCGCCACGCATCACTTGAGCTGGGCCACGGTCTTGGTGGATCGTTGGTCGGTCGTCCTACCGGACGACGCGTTTTGACTCGCCAGTCGTTCATGAGTCGGCTCTGTGTGTGTGTGTGTGTGTGTGTGTGTGTGTGCATTAACTCCCGATTTGCCTTCGTGCGTGCTTGCTTACTGTTGGGTATCATTCAGGTCTTCGTGGAGTGTTTGTCAGCTCGTGTGTGTAGTTGGCGTTATGTCCACTGACGACTATTTTAGATGTTGTCGGCATTCTGAGAGGAATCGGTCAGCTGCTGCGGACCGGGGTAGTTATCTCCGCGCGGTGCAGTCGGCTGGGTCCGCTGGCGGTCCCTGCGCAGTGTCGGAGCGTGTGTGCAGCTGTCCGATCGCTAAGAGCTTCGTGGTTCACCGAGCCAGCACGTCAAAGTTGAGTAGTGGTTTCAAATACCAAAGCCACGTGCATTCATGTTGTGTGGTACGTTTCGGTGGTTCACTGTTGTGGAGGCTTTCCTGTGAGTAACACCGAGTGTTTCTATTGCTGAAATTTAGCCGCCATGCGGTGCAATTAACTATATTGGTTGACTACAATAAGAGTGCACCAGCGGAATTTTCTGCCTTGTGTGTTCTGGTTACCTGCCCTGGCCACTGACGTAAATTCAGGCAGTGTTCCTTTCGGCTGAAGTTAACTATATTACCGTATTTCAAATTCAAGTGTACCAGCGGAATTTTCTGCCTTGTGGCCGTTAGTGTTCCGGTTACCTGTCCTGGCCTCTTACGTAACTTCAGGCACCGTCTTTTCCTCACCTGTTGTCGCTTTTCTACATGTTGTGTAATTTTGACAGCTAAGTCACATTTCATTGTGGATAATCACGTTCGTAACCTTTTGTGTTTGAGTTCTCATGTACTGATTGGTGGCAAGCAAGTCGTTGTGTCGGTCGGTCCGTTGCTGTCCCCTGGTTGGGTTTATAACACTCCTGTCTGCTACTGCTATACCATAACCTTAAAGTAGGAGGCAGGTCGTGAAGTAAAACTATCTAGTTAAAACAATTATGGTATACAGCAACAGAGCAGTATTACCCTCTGAGAGGAATTTTCTTAAGCTGACCGTGTTGTACCTAACGGGGGAGGCTTATCAGAAATAAAAGTCAGAATTACGTAAATATTCGAACAGTAACAAACAATATTTTTGCCTACCTATACTGTTTAACGGATAAAGAAAACGGTCGCCAGCCTAATTAGGCAAGAGAATGATTAATGTTCTCGTTTGAGAAAGTAGGTATGAGTAACTTTAACGGATAAACACAACCTATACTTGGCCACACGCGAGTGCAATGAACTCTGACACATACATATGTTTACGGTAAGATTGAAGCTAGCAGTTAGAGCAGCACAAACTATTTGCAAAAATATAACAGATACCGAAACACTCTACTACTTTCAGGACTTGTTCAAACTGAATGGTCTTTATAGCATTACTATTAACATTCACTGCAGGCTCATAAATTGGACAAAGGTTAAGTCTCTCTCAGTTAAATACTTTACTATTTGAAATGTCTTCCCATTACTTGTTAACTAGATTAGCATAATAGACAAACTGTGGATTCTGTTATACTATTAATGTGCACTTCCAATACACAAGAGAGACAAACACTTAGCAATCATGACCACATAATTTCCTACTATTGCAGTTTTCCATTTTTACTACAGTGAAACACAATGTTGACAAAATTGCAAGAAACTGACTTATCTTTTAAAATTTACTACAGGTAGCACTATGATCATTAACTAAGCAAAACTTTATAAGCCTCAATTTTAAGAACTTTAATTTATAAAAGGAACAGCAAATTTTACTTTCAAGTAAATGATTAAATAGGTGACTTTGAAACTTCACAAAACTACATTTACTGCCTCCCACAATTTCACTAAAGCCACAGTAAATCTGAATATGCCCTTCTCATCAAAGATCAAATAACATTACGTAATTAACTGTCTAACTTCGAGGCTTTCATTTTTTTCCCCACAAAATAGGACACTCGGTAATCAAAATTCAAATGGAGAGGAACCTGAGAGGTGTTGTGATAGGAAGGTAGGTACATAAATTCAGTTATAAGATACCTTATATTTGTGCACACCAAATCGCCCAATAAGCTGATCCTTCACTGTACATTATTATAGTACTCCTTTACACTGATTGCGCAATGTGGTGGCAACTGCATGTTGGTAGGCGGATTTGCAGACAGAATTGCTGGACTTTGGCCCTTTTTGGTGACGAGGATGAATACCAATTCCAGAATAGTTCCAGCTATTTATCCATCCATCCGAGGCATCGGAAAGTAGCAGAAAAAGCCTCTCTCGGAACCAGGACAATATGCCACTGTTACATAATAGTGCATAGTCCGGTAGCTCGTCCCCGACTGACTCTTGTTCCACCTTTTCTACTTAGGCCAACCACAATTGGCGCCCGCTACACAGTTCCGTTCCCGAGGGGAACCACTACACCTTTTACACACAGAATAACTAAGAATCCTAAGTGAAGGTCAGCAGTTTACATAACAGCAAACAAATACAATAAATAAAACAGAACATTTGCACATATTGACATTTCTACCAAAAATTATTCACACAAAATTACAATTATATACAGTAAGTTTTGTTCCCTCCAAATGCGACAAAGAATTTAAATGACAGATATACTACATTGCATAGAATCGAACCACAACATCAAAGTATTAACAAAGAAAGGAGTATACAATTTTATGTTATCGATTCAAACACATTTACAGATACTCAATGTTATAATATTAAACCAAAGCAAAAGGTAAAATAAATCAGTACAGCATTAGAGCTATGGTGTTACAGGTTCCGATGGATTAAGTGTAGTTGGGCTCACCACCACTCTCACCTAAGTAAACGAGGGCAGACCGACCACCCTGGAGGCTTCTGAGTGCCGTTTTGTTTATTGTCCTTCTCACCGGTGTTTAATTCTCTGTTAATTATCTATCATAGCCAATGATTTAAAAATTATTGTTTTTACTGGACTTAATGTATTTTGAATTTTGAAAAATCAGTTGTGGGCCTTAAGCCACTTAAAACCTTATTCTTGAAATTACCTTTTAAGCAAAAACATTGCGGCCTTCTGCCTTAGGAGATTATAGTAATATATTTTAAAATTTTCAAATTTAATTGTGGCCCGCAGCCGCTTGTATTGCACCTTGCGTATGTTTGTTCTATCTACTTTTGCCTTGAGGCTTTCCAGCCTAGCTGTGATACCATACATATTTTAATAATTTTATTTGCTATTTTAACTGCATTTTTATTTTCTTGACTTTTAATATTTCTTGTTTGGAGGCCCTCAGCCGTGAAATAATTGCCTTTTGAAACTTCTAGTTCCAAAGGTTTGGCTATGTGCCGTTGTCGTTTAAAGGTGTGCAGTGTTACGTGGTTTTATGCTTAATTACAGACTTACTATTTTATCAGTTGATTTGTTTTCACCACGTAACGCCCACTGTTTACGTCCTCCTTCGTTGCTGAGCGATGTATCACTTTTCGTTCTGACGCTTCAACTCTTCCTCTCCTATATCTTTACTACGTTTTATCTGTATAAATGATGAACTATTGATTTTGCCGTTTAACAACTTTTAGTAACTGTGGAAGAATTACAGGCATCGGGTCCCACCTAATGTGTCACTCGCCTATACGTTTTACATGAACCTTTCAAGACTCGATCGATCTGTTTACCAAGAGAAAGCAGAATATCTCTTCCTTTGACATTGTCCAACAACGACCTAGGAAACTCGACGCCCTCGCGGCCCAGGCCCTTCCATGGCTCGCGGTAGTTTGCAGCATTCGTTTTATTCCTTGCCCACTTGCCGCTACGTCGAACTTTCGTGGTGATCGTTGGGCAACGTCTTCCACGTTATCTGCAACATAAATAAACTTTCTTCCCACAGTATTTCTGAAAACCCAAAAACAAACTTAAAGAACATAATAACTGTGACACCTTATTGGACTCTTTCCACAATCCTAATCACCTGTTCTGCCCTGCGGGTTTAGCGGGCGTATCACATTACTTAAAAATGGTGAACAGTAAAGATGCTGTCTTTCTCCTTTACTTGTGATCCTGTATTTGAGTGAAATAAAAGAAGTTTCCGTAGTGAGATTAAGATAGGGCGTCAGCGATAAGATTTTCTGATGACATTGCCATCGTAAGTCAAAATGAGGAAGAATTACAAGATCTACAAACAGATTAAAAATCCATTAGCGCGACATAAACGTGAGTCAACAATCATGCTCCTGAAACCAGCTTGTGACACGGACAGGAATCCTGCTGGAAAATGCTGTCGCCGTAGAGAAAGATATGTCACCGTGAGATGCAGTGATCTGCAATAGTGTTAAAATCGTCCAAAGCCGCCATGGTGGATTCGATCACTACAGGCCTATGTGCATGTTCCGTGTAGCATAACACTGCCCAAAACGGCAGACCCCCGCTGTGCGTTACGTTTTTCGAGTCGCCGTTCGTATGGATGCCAGCATATCCAGACACTATCATCGAATTACTGTAACAAAAAGTGATTCGTCCAGCCAGCGCAGCATGTAGGTGCACTTAGTTTCATAGTAAACACTATTTGTGTGTGCAAGGTGGCTAAAATATACAATATCGGAAAGAATTTGTCATGTATATCAGGAGGCAAAGAAAACTGAAGATCGGTTTAGTGACTATCAGTTTGGCTCTAGGAAAGATGACTGCATCAGCAAGGCAATTCTCACGTTGCGGTTGATAATGGAAGACTGAAGAAAAATCAAGACACGATCATATGATATGTAGATCTAGAAAAAACTTTCTACAGTGTTAAATGGTGCAATATGTTTGAAATCCTGAGAAAAATAGTCGTAGTCTATAGGGAAAAACAAGTAATATACAATATCAACAAGAACCAAGACCAACAATAAGACTGAGAGATCAAGAAGGAAGTGCTCGGATTAGAAAGGGTGTAACACAGATGTAGTCATTCGCCTACCCACATCGAAGAGTCAATGACGGAAATAAAAGAAAGGTTCAAGAATCGAATTAAAGTTTAGTGTGAAAGGACATTAATGATAAGATTCGCTGATGACATTTCTATGCTCGGTGAAAGTGAAGACTTACAGGATCTGTTCAGTGGAACGGGCAATCTGATAAGTACAGAATACGGATCCAGAGTAAATCCGCGAAAGACGAAAGTAATGAGAAGCAGCACAACTGAGAACAGCTGGAAAGTTAACATCATAACTAGGGATCACGAAGTAGATGAAGTTAAAAAATGGTACTACCTATGCCGCATAGTAAACCACTATGGACGGGGGATGGAGGACATAAAAAACGGACTAGCACTGCCAAGAAGGGCATTCATAGCCAGGAGACATCTACTAGTAACGAACATACGCCTTAATTTGAGAAATAAATTTCTAAGAATTTACGACTGGAGCACAAAATGGTAGTGGAACATGGATTATAGGAAAACCGGAACAGAAGAGAATCGGAGCATTTCAGATGTGGTGCTGCAGAGAATTTTGAAAATTAAGGGGACTGATAAGTTTAGGAACTGGGAGGTTCTCCGCTGAACCCGCCAGAGAACAATATGTGGAAAACACCGACAAAAATAGGGAACAGGATGGTAGGAAACTGGTTAAGACATCATGGAATAACTTCCATGGTGATAGAGGGGGCTGTAGAAGGTAAAAACTATAGAAGAAGATAGTGATTTGAATACATTCAGTAAATAATTGATGACGTAGGTTGCAAATGTTAATCCGGGGTGAAGAGGCTGGCACAGCAGAGGAAATCGGTTGACTGATGATTTCTTTTTTTTTTTTTTTTTTTTAAAAAAAAAGAAAACCTTACGAGGCAATCAAATCACCGCCGGCCGGAGTGGCCGAGCGGTTCTAGGCGTTTCAGTCTGGAACCGCGCAACCGCTACGGTCGCAGGTTCGAATCCTGCCTCGGGCATGGATGTGTGTGATGTCCGTAAGTTGGTTAGGTTTAAGTAATTCTAAGTTCTAGGAGACTGATGACCTCAGAAGTTAAGTCCCATAGTGCTCAGAGCCATTTGAACCATTTTTGGATCAAATGACCGTGTAGCTCTAGCTACCCATGGTATAGAACATAATTTCCCTGTAACGCCTCCATGATGATGAGCCTGCAACAGCTCCAGAACTAGCTATAGTGCAGCACAAAGTATGAATTTAAGAAGTGGGTGGTTGCATATTATACGTGCATAAACCGCCAATTGAAATCACAGCTATAGTTTCTCATCCACAATGGATATAATCAATTATACAGACTGATTTCGTGGTAATACAAATTACGATGATACAAATTTTCGTGGGTGATGGAGAAGGGTAAATGTATGAATTTGATGTGTTTGACGCTGTTCCTGATGCGACTGAGTTGGAAGGTATATATGTAAATGGTTCTGATGTCTCTGATACTGGAATACACGTACCAGTAATGTTGCTGCTAAGCTTATTGGGTAGGCAACTTGCAGAGGTAGTAGTATGGATAAAAACAAGAGTAAAACTCAAGTAAATGGGATCGAAAGTGCGTACTATTAGAGCTATGACCACTTCTTCATCTTTGTTAATGTGAAACAATCACTTCTAGAATGAGATTTTCACTCTGCAGCGGAGTGTGCGCTGATATGAAACTTACTGGCAGATTAAAACTGTGTGCCCGACCGAGACTCGAACTCGGGGCCTTTGCCTTTCGCGGCCAAGTGCTCTACCATCTGACTACCGAAGAACGACTCACGCCCGGTCTCACAGCTTTACTTCTGCCAGTATCTTGTCTCCTACCTTCCAAACTTTACAGAAGCTCTCCTGCGAACCTTGCAGAACTAGCACTCCTGAAAGAAAGGATATTGCGTAGACATGGCTTAGCCACTGCCTAGGGGATGTTTCCAGAATGAGATTTTTCACTCTGCAGCGGAGTGTGCGCTGATATGAAACTTCCTGGCAGATTAAAACTGTATGCCCGACCGAGACTCGAACTCGGGGCCTTTGCTTTTCGCGGCCAAGTGCTCTACCATCTGACTACCGAAGAACGACTCACGCCCGGTCTCACAGCTTTACTTCTGCCAGTATCTCGTCTTTGAAAGGTAGGAGACGAGATACTGGCAGAAGTACAGCTATGAGACCGGGCGTGAGTCGTGCTTCGGTAGCTCAGATGGTAGAGCACTTGGCCGCGAAAGGCAAAGGTCCCTAGATCGAGTCTCGGTCGGGCACACAGTTTTAATCTGCCAGCAAGTTTCATAACAATCTCTTCTACTGGACAAGTTCTCACACCTCTTAAAGTAGGAGTTCAGTGCCGGTATTTACTGGACTACTACTCTTGTTTTTGTCCATACAACATACAATACGGAAACCAAAGAGCTTGCTGTAGAAGAGATGTCTTTCGCGGCATTGATGGTGAAAAAGTTCTCATTGATCTTAGCGTACGCATTTAGTGCCCTTGTTTCTTTTTTTTTCATTTCGAATAACCCATTTGGACGGTACGATGAATCAACTTTGGCTACTCTTCATTGTATTAGATTTCTTCAGTTTCCAAATTTCCCTTCATCCTTTTAGAGTGTTGTTCCCTTTCTTCTTGAGTCCACTTTCGTCTAATTATTTTCTTTCTCTCCTGAAATTCTGCCTTTTGAACTGCCTTTCTGAAATGTGTTCTGCTTTCTATTGTGTCTATTGTAACTCCAGCATTTTCAATGTCCTTTTCGGTCTCTATGAACCATGCTGGCTTGGATTTGTAGCTATTGAGTAATGTGAATATCCGCTTGGTTAGTCTGTTGTTATCCATTCTGAATATATGTCCAAAAAACTGTAGTCTCCTCTTCCTCATTACATCAGTTAGTTTCTCCGTTTTCAGATATAGCTCTCTGTTTGGTCTTAACCTGTATTCAGCATTATCGTTTCTTTTAGCTCCCAGTATTTTCCTTAAAATTCTTCTTTCGACCTTCTCTAGTTTCTCAAGATCTCCATTTCCTGTTAGTTTAAGTGTTTCTGCCGCATAGAGAGCTTCAGATCTGGCCACTGTTTGGTAGTGTCTTAATTTCGTGTTCCAGGACAAGGATTTTTTATTATAAACGTTTTTGGTCATATGAAACACTCTTTCCATTTTGTGCACTCTAGTTTCTATAGCTATCTTTTCTTTGGATTGTATGTAATCCACTCTCCTAGGTATTTAAAGGAATCTGTTTTGTGTATTGTGTTGTTGTCAACTGCAATATTTTGAGGAGCATCACAGATGTTTGTCATAAACTGTTTTTTCATAGGATATTTGTAGTCCTACTTCGGCTGCTTGTTTTTGTAGTTCTCTTATTTGTTCTTGGGCATTGTCTAGTGAATGTGTAATCAATGCCATGTCATCTGCGAAGGCTAAACAGTCGACAGTGATCTTGTTTGGATTTCTCCCTAGTTGAATCCCTTTGGTATTGATGGCCTTCCTCCATTCTCGAACTACCTTCTCCAAGACACAATTGAGAAGCAGAGGTGACAGACCATCTCCCTGTCGAACACCTGACTTTATTTCAAACGATTTTCAGAGCTCTTCCCTAAATTTTACTTTTGATTTTGTAATTGTCAAAGTACCTTTAATTATTGCAGTTGTTTTAGCATCGAGTCCCAATTCTTTTAAGATATCAAGCAGTGTATTTCTGTCAATTGAATCATAGGCTTTTTTAAAATCCACAAAAGTAATTACATATTTTAAGTTCCTGATTTTCCTCATTTCTATTATGTTCTTTAAATTTAGTATTTGTTCTGCACATGACCTTCCCTTCCTAAATCCAGCCTGATACTCTCCTAGCTGTTTGTCAAGTATCTCTTCTGCTCTTTTTAAAAGCACCTTAGACAAAATCTTATAGGTCACTGGTAAGAGGGAGATTCCCCTATAATTGCTAGGATCTGTTTTCTTCCCTTTTTTATGTAGTGGATGTATTAATGCAGATGTCCAGTCTGGTGGTAATCTGTGTGTTGTCCAGATTTCTTTTAGTATTTCTGATAGACACTGTATCATGTTGTCACTAGAGTACTTCCATAGTTCAGCAACTATATTATCCTCTCCAGGGGCTTTATTATTTTTAAGCTCTTTTATGATTTCTTTTATTTCTTCTGTGGTTGGCGGCTTGGAGTCTGGTGGTGTTGGGTTTACAATGTTGAAATTAAATTTTTCTTTCGGTGGATAACAGTTATGTAGTTCTTCAAAATATTCAGCAAGTATTCTACAGTTCTCTATGCTATTGTATGCAGTTTTCTGCGTTTTTGGGTCCGTGAAAAATAGACTAGGAGGAGAGTATTTCTTTAAGTTACTTTTGAAGGTTTTGTAAAACTCCCTAGCATTGTTCTGTTTGAAGTTGGAGTCTATTGATGCTAGTTGGTCTTTTATGTATTGAACTTGGATCTTTTTAAGGCCTTTTGAAGCTTGCTTCCGGGCTTCTTTTAGGGAGTTCCTATTTTTATCATTTTTGTTGGCATTCCAAATGTTCCAAGCTCGTTGTCTTGTTAGGATTAGTTTGTCACACTCATCATTCCACCAGGCATGTTTCCATTTTTTGGTAAGGAGAATGGTTTCTTCTGCTGTCTGTACTATATCTTTTTGAAGTTGTTCCCATGTTTTAGCTGTTTTCTTTTACAAAAGTGTCCTGAAATTGTGTTCCTTGGTTAATTTCTGAGTGTCAAACTTTTTAAGTTGATATTCGCTCTTTCTTTTATATATTGGTCGAATTTTGAATTTAACGACAGATAGATAGTGATCTGAATCTAAACTTGCACTCTTAGCAACTTTTACATTGAGTATCTCTGATGCAGACAGTCTGCTTATAGCAACATGGTCAAGTTGTTTCTCCCCACAGGCTGGATTCGGGGATACCCATGTAGTTTGTTTTCTAGGGAGTTTTTTGAAATATGTAGACTTTAGAACTATGTCATGTTCTCTGCATAAACTAATAAGTCTTTCTCCATTTGCATTGGTTCTTTTATGTGCAGGGAATTTGCCTACTATGGATTGGTGATGACGTACTTTGCCGATTTGAGCATTAAAGTCTCCCAACAATATTATTGTGTTTTTGGATGAAATCTGGTCTAAGGTGTTTGACAGTTCCTGCCAAAAAATTTCTGTTTGTTCTTTTTGTGTTCTGTTTTTCTCATTTGTTGGTGCATGTGAGTTTACAATGGTATACAGTTTGTTTACTGATTTGAAGGTTAATGTTGAAAGCCTTTCATTGACAGATTTAAATCCTACTATCGAGTTTAATATATTTTGGTTTACAATGAATCCTGTTCCAAATTGGGGTACATTCTTCATAAATCTTTTTCCTGGCTTCCCTTTGAAGATTCTGAATCCCTCTGAATCAAATGAATGTTCATCAGTATACCTTGTTTCTTGGAGTGCAGTTATTATATTTTTCTGTTTTATAAAATTTATTAACGTTTTAAGTTTTCCTGTTTTTAGAAGTGAATTTACGTTGAACGTTGCCAAGTAGTTTATATTTTTGTGTTTAATTTTATTTGTTGATTGCTTAGGGCAGGTTTCATGATGCTCCGACTCATCCTTCGCACATTGTTTAGTACATATTTTTTCCTGTTTTGGTCTATACTACGAACTCTGAAAGTTGTCTATTATAAAACCTTGGCAATAACAATAACACTACATTTCAATGGTACCAGAACGATTCCGTAACAGTGTACTTTACCTCAAATTGATATACACTCCTGGAAATTGAAATAAGAACACCGTGAATTCATTGTCCCAGGAAGGGGAAACTTTATTGACACATTCCTGGGGTCAGATACATCACATGATCACACTGACAGAACCACAGGCACATAGACACAGGCAACAGAGCATGCACAATGTCGGCACTAGTACAGTGTATATCCACCTTTCGCAGCAATGCAGGCTGCTATTCTCCCATGGAGACGATCGTAGAGATGCTGGATGTAGTCCTGTGGAACGGCTTGCCATGCCATTTCCAGCTGGCGCCTCAGTTGGACCAGCGTTCGTGCTGGACGTGCAGACCGCGTGAGACGACGCTTCATCCAGTCCCAAACATGCTCAATGGCGGTCAGATCCGGAGATCTTGCTGGCCAGGGTAGTTGACTTACACCTTCTAGAGTACGTTGGGTGGCACGGGATACATGCGGACGTGCATTGTCCTGTTGGAACAGCAAGTTCCCTTGCCGGTCTAGGAATGGTAGAACGATGGGTTCGATGACGGTTTGGATGTACCGTGCACTATTCAGTGTCCCCTCGACGATCACCAGTGGTGTACGGCCAGTGTAGGAGATCGCTCCCCACACCATGATACCGGGTGTTGGCCCTGTGTGCCTAGGTCGTATGCAGTCCTGATTGTGGCGCTCACCTGCACGGCGCCAAACACGCATACGACCATCATTGGCACCAAGGCAGAAGCGACTCTCATCGCTGAAGACGACACATCTCCATTCGTCCCTCCATTCACGCCTGTCGCGACACCACTGGAGGCGGGCTGCACGATGTTGGGGCGTGAGCGGAAGACGGCCTAACGGTGTGCGGGACCGTAGCCCAGCTTCATGGAGACGGTTGCGAATGGTCCTCGCCGATACCGCAGGAGCAACAGTGTCCCTAATTTGCTGGGAAGTGGCGGTGCGGTCCCCTACGGCACTGCGTAGGATCCTACGGTCTTGGCGTGCATCCGTGCGTCGCTGTGGTCCGGTCCCAGGTCGACGGGCACGTGCACCTTCCGCCGACCACTGGCGACAACATCGATGTACTGTGGAGACCTCACGCCCCACGTGTTGAGCAATTCGGCGGTACGTCCACCCAGCCTCCCGCATGCCCACTATACGCCCTCGCTCAAAGTCCGTCAACTGCACATACGGTTCACGTCCACACTGTCGCGGCATGCTACCAGTGTTAAAGACTGCGATGGAGCTCCGTATGCCACGGCAAACTGGCTGACACTGACGGCGGCGGTGCACAAATGCTGCGCAGCTAGCGCCATTCGACGGCCAACACCGCGGTTCCTGGTGTGTCCGCTGTGCCGTGCGTGTGATCATTGCCTGTACAGCCCTCTCGGAGTGTCCGGAGCAAGTATGGTGGGTCTGACACACCGGCGTCAATGTGTTCTTTTTTCCATTTCCAGGAGTGTATTTACTCATCTCTCATCATCCCTGAAAGTTTATAACATGATCATGGAATCACCTCGTATAAAATATTTTTGTACATATTCTGAGTTTGTGGACATGATGATGTAGGAAACTGCATCGTATCCATTGAGTGTGCCTGTGTTAAAAAGTTATAAGCTGTTTAAGCTATAGTTATGTACAAGTCGATGTTTCGTCAGTCTACGGAAAATTCACGTGCTACGTTACAGAGCACCCTGCAGAACGGTTGAAACAGCCGGTCACACACCTAACAAGACCCGTTCCTATATATTTTACCACACGCCAGTACACGTTAGAAAGTCTCTTGCCTCTCGCAGTAAGCGGGCGTCTTATTAGACGAGGACTTGGGACAGCAGGGCACGTGTGTCGCAGTTTGTGGAAAGGACCTCCTCTCCCTGGTAGCCGTGACGATGAGAGAGCAGTGGCAAACGCTTGAGGCCTGGTCTGTACGGCCGAGCAGTGGCCTTTTAATTTCAGAGCGGGGACGGCCCGAGTTAGGCCGTGCGTCTCTCTGAAGTGCCATCCAGTCCTCTGTGCGCTGCCCGCCGCTCACAAGGGCTGTCGTCGACTGCCAACTGCGACGGCAGGAGGAAGGGAAAAAAATATTGCGGAGCTCAAGTTCTGACTCGTAAATAAAAACTGGCGCCAGCCTGCGAAAGGTCTCTTGTACAATGGGCGGATGTAACACGACCGCTCCTTTTTAATGGAGTCACGCGTGACAGTCTCGCCCTTTGTTTGAAACACGAAACGTACGCAAATTACAGGAGTTGATTTGCTTTCGTATTTTCCGTTAGAGGTTTAGAGACACTGCACTTCCAGAAAATAATTGTTACTTGATGATTTTCTGTCTAGTAGGGTGTTATTCAGCTCACATCGCCGCTAAATTGCAATGGTAAAAACAGTTAACTAGAATACAAATTGGCCGGCCGAAGTGGCCGCGCGGTTCTGGCGCTGCAGTCTGGAACCGCGAGACCGCTACGGTCGCAGGTTCGAATCCTGCCTCGGGCATGGATGTGTGTGATGTCCTTAGGTTAGTTAGGTTTAGCTAGTTCTAAGTTCTAGGGGACTAATGACATCAGCAGTTGAGTCCCATAGTGCTCAGAGCCATTTGAACCAGAATACAAATTGTGAAAAATTCGATGCTGGAAAAACAGGTGGAATACATAACGAAAATATACAGTTGAGGCGTTGACTGCTCGACAGGAACAAAAACTAGACTTAAATTGTCGTTAAGCATTCGGAAAATGCCTTTCCTCGGAATTAACAGGTTAACAAAATCTCTCTCTCTCTCTCTCTCTCTCTCTCTCTATCTATCTTTCTCACGCACACGTACATGCATGCGCATATAAAATGAAAATGTAGCGTGTGTGCGTGCTCGCGCGCGCGTGTGTGTGTGTGTGTGTGTGTGTGTGTGTGTGTGTGTGTGTGTGTGTGTGTGAGAGAGAGAGAGAGAGAGAGAGAGAGAGAGAGAGAGAGAGAGAGAGAGAGAGAGAGAGAGACAGACAGAGAGAGAGACAGAGAGAGATCTTACTAACCTGTTAGCTCCTGGGAAAGGCGTTGTCTGAAAGCTTAGCGACATTTCAGTCTAGATTATGTTCCACTACACCTCAGCTACTTACACTTAGTGAATGGTCACCTATAAACATTTCATAAACTGCGAAAAAGTTCTTCACTCACTTTAAAAATAATTAGGAATATATCCTTAAAATACAGTGTAATACACTCGAAACTCCAACTCAAAAGAAACGAGATGGCGCATACTACTTTCGAACTGTCAGTCATTTCCTAAAAGTCTCTAACACCATCAAAGTTATTCTCTTCCGTCTAAGCAGATTTAACTTCTTTCCCTATTTCAAGTTAGTATTTTCCACATGTACCTTTTCTCGCCGATTCTGAGATGAACCACCTCATTTGTTATTCCAACAGTCCACAATTTTCAGAATCTGCTGTAAGACTTCTTTTTCCTTTTATGGTTTTCTTATAATCCATATTCACCTCTGTGCAGTGGTGTGCTCCACACTTAAATTCTCATACATTTGTTTCTCAAATTAAGACCTCTGTTTTTATACTAATCGAGCACTCCTTTGTCGAGGAACACATTATTTGCCTAATCTTCTCGTGTTTATTTATTTGGTTCATCGTGCATTATTCCTTCACTTCACCTTTTTCTTCATCAGTCTCCTGAGTGGTTTCATGCGCCGCGCCACGAGTTTATCTACTGTGCCAAACTTCTCATCTCAGAGTAGCACTTGTAACCTATTACGTCCTCGAAGTCAGAATTATATTAATACCTTCAGCTGCTAACGGGCGTTGGTATATATCAGCGGGGACACGTGAAAATGTGTGCCCCGACCGGGACTCGAACCCGGTATCTCCTGCTTACATGGCAGCCGCTCTATTCATCTGAGCCACCGAGGGCACAGAGGATAGCGTGACTGCAGGGACTATCTCGCGCACGCCTCCCGCGAGACCCACATTCTCACCTTGTATGCCCACACACTACATTCGTAGTGTCCCATCCCATCACACTCATTACTCGTGGAAGACATTCTTACCAAGTCCCGTAAGAGTTCGGGGAATGTGTGTGCATCCTCACAGGAGGAGGAGGTCATGGTCGATGTTGCCAGAACTATATACGTCTATGGATACGGTGTCTGTCCGAAAGAACAGACCTCCTTCTTTTGGATTATTGCTGTAGCTTGGATATGCCGAGGCGAAATTGTCCTCTCCCCTTCAAACGCCTCATACGGGTCCTAAACACACGTAAGAAATACGGCCGTTCTACATGCCTTGCACAATTTTTTAAAATGTTTTTAATGGTGGAGACCTATTTCGTAGTACTCGCTACTTACAGTCGACTGTGGGTGGAGTGTTCTGCATGCCTTGCATAACTTTTTAGATGTTTTTAATGGTGGAGACCTATTTCATAGTACTCGCTACTTACAGTCGACTGCGTATGGAGGTGGACGAACACCTGGATTCTCACTATACTTCAGTACAGCTCCACTCGTAAACAGGGCGAGCGGGTTTTTTTATTCAGCTTATCAACATTGCTCGAAGGACCATTTCAAGCCGAGACCGTGAGTGAATTGGCACTTTCAGATTAAGCTTATCCGTTATGGGTGTTTAAGAATCTGTGACTTTGTTCAGTACTAGCTAAGCGCCCACGGCTTCACGGGCATAGACTATGTGGTGTGCACAGATTCCCCCCCCCCCTGAATCGAATTTGCATGTTGTCACACCCATCGCTCATGTGTAAATCTACAAAGTCGATTTGTCGTAGTCGCTGTTAAGTAGATTTCTTTGAATTAGTTCACAAATTGAAACACCTTCAAAACTTTTCACTCTGATTAACCCCATAGAAGAACGGTCGTTCCCGAATGCACTTCTGACCAAAAAGCGAGTTTCTTAGCTGGAGTCGGAGGTTTTTGTTAATCCTGCCTTTTCAGTTCATGTGTGGATATTTCCACAGAAGTTTCAATCTCCTAACATATATTTCTTTATTTCCAACCCAGAACTCAAATATCGATTTCATAGATTACAATGAAATATTTTCATAAAAATTTTCATTCCCTATTCAACTATCTTAAGGGTTGAGTTTCCAAAAACACAGAAACACATATTTTTAAAAAATTTTAATCGAGAATCCAAATACAAATTTTCGTAGATGTAGCTTTACAAATGATTCAGTGGAACTTTCATAATAATTTATTTTTACGCTAATTAGCCCCATTGGAGCACTGTCTGTTGCGAACGTACTTCTGACCAAAAGGCGGTTCTGGCAGCTGGAGTCCAAGATTTTTGTTAATCATGCCTTTTGTGCTCTTGTGATGAAATTTCCATAGAAACTTTCCTCTCCTAACACATTCTTCTTTATATCTAGGCGAGAAGTGATATACCAGTTTTCATGGATTTAGCTTTAAAATTTTTTAATATAACAAAATATTCTCATAAAATTTTTCAACCTTTATTTCAGCCACTTATGCCCTGAATTTACAATAACAGTGGGACACACATTATTTGTATTTATAACAGAGAAACCAAATACAAATTTTCATATATTTAGCTTTGAAAATACTTTCGTAATGAAATAATTTCATAAAACTTTTATTTCCATACTGCACTTGCTTAGGGGGTTGAAGTTACAAAAACACTGCAACATGAGTTTTTTGTTATTTCTAACCGAGAAGTCAAATACCAATTTCCGTAGCTCTAGATTTAAAAAATACTTTATTAGTTCTTTGATAATGATTTTTTTTAAAAAAAACTTTCAGCCTCTATATTACCCTCTCAGTGATTGAATTTCCAAAAATGCTGAAGTAAGTGATTCTTTGTTTCTGGCCGAGAAGCAAAATACCAATTTTCGTACTTCTAGCTCCAAAATTGCCCTAGCAGCGACATATTTTCAAAAAGCCTTTCGTATCCTATTTCACACCCTTAGGTGTGTAAGTTGGAACAATCCTTTCTTAAACGACGCCTACATTATAAGATTAGCACCCTCTGCCAATATCAAATTTCAGCCCTTAGCGGTTTGGGCCGGGCCATGATGAGTCAGTGAGTCTGGATATTGCGTGTTAGACAGGGTGTTTCCTTAAGAGGGCGTAAAAATTTAACACGATATGGAGGACGCTCCACTGATCAATTTCAGGTAGGGAGCCTGGGAATGGAGAATCCAGCTTAAGGAGATAATAGGAATAAAATCACATTACTGTGTATTTATTTATTTATATTAGTTACAGTTAACTGCAAATACCATCACTGGCACAATGGACGTACCATTTGTACAGTAGTTTACAAAAATGCTGAAACTGAAGGCCATCAACCTCAATGCCAGCATGACAGTGGCGAACAAGGTTCTGAGGCACCCTGACAGATATAACTGGCAGCTAAAATTGCCGGCCTGTGTGGCCGTGCGGTTCAGTCTGGAACCGCGTGACCGCTACGGTCGCAGGTTCGAATCCTGCCTCGGGCATGGATCTGTGTGATGTCCTTAGGTTAGTTAGGTTTAAGTAGTTCCAAGTTCTAGGGGACTGATGACCACAGTCCCGTAGTGCTCAGAGCCATTTGAACCATTTTGAGCAACTAAAATTCTGGCAACTAGAAGGGGTATTCAAATGAAACCCGGCCACTAGTGTAAAGTAACGGTAACGATTTTACTAACTCAAAAACGTAGTTACACACAGTACACATACTCAAAAATAGTCGCCAAAACTGTTGGCCCATTTATCCCATTGCGACAGTAGCCAATCGATTCCATCCTTGAAGAAGCTGGTAGGCTGCTGTCGGATCCAGGCCTGCACCCAGTCGCATACTTCGTCGTCCGTTGCGAATCGATGTCCGCGAATAGCTTGTTTTAGAGGTCCAAACACATGATAGTCACAAGGTGAAATGTCAGGACTGTACGGTGGATATTCCAGCGTTTCCCACCGAAGCTGTTGCAATGTCGTCTTCACCGCATTGGCCGTGTGTGGGCGGACATTGTCATGCAGGAGGATTACGCCATTCGACAACATGCCTCGGCATTTCGACTTGATGACTCGTCTAAGGTTCTGTAAGGTGGCTTGATAATGCTGGGCATTGATGGTGGTGTCCCGTTCCAGGAACTTGACAAGCAGTTGGCCCTTGAGGTCAAAAAAGGAGGACATCACGACCTTACCAGAACTGGTGTGCACGGCCTTTGATTTCTTTGGAGGTGGCGAAGTCGCCTGTTTCCACTGCTTGCTCTGACGCTTGCTTTCCGGTTCAAAATGGTGACACCATGTTTCGTCACCTGTGACAATACGCGACAGATAACGTTGCAGATGACTCAAAGACATCGCCATTCCAGTATTGCACTGTTCGGCAGTCAGTTGGTGGGGAAAGTTTTTCGAAAGTTCAAGTGTTGATGCATTATGGTGTGGGAGGTGCCCACGCTAACACCCAGTAACCGATGGATCTCGTCCACCGTCATTCTGCGGTTGTCCAAGACTAAAGCATTCACTTCCGCAACCATTTCCGGTGTGATGACACGATGAGGCTGTCCAGCACGAGCAACGTCTTCCAGTGATTCGCGCCCCTCAAGAAATCGTTTTCGCTATTTCACAAAACTTGAACGACTCAGACTGTACTCACCGTACACAGCCTTCATCCGTCGATACATTTCACGGCTTACAACTCCCTCCGCCGCCAAAAATCGAATCACTCCTCGTTGTTCCCGTTTACTCGCCTGTATGTCCGGTATGGGACGATAACTTGTGTGACCACCTTCTCTTCGGCGTGAAACCACACTGGCGCTGTGCAACATCAAACGGTGCGCACGCGTCAGTCTCTCTACCAATAGATGGCGCCACCATACCAGCAGTTACGTGGTGCCACCTTAAGTGTGAGGCAAAGGTTTCATTTGAATGAAATTCCACCTCCGTATCCACTAGGGCCTCATACACAAGTGACTTTAGATATCCCCACAGGAAATAATCAATGGGATTCAGGGCTGGTGGTCTCGCAGGCTATGGAATAGGGCCTCCCTTTCCAATTCAGCGACCAGGAAATGCAGCACTGGGATGGTTGCGGGCATCCAAACTGAAGTGAAGCGGTGCACCGTCATATTGTATCCAAATTCTCTCAGGAACAGCCAAGGATACGTTCTCCAACGACTCAGGTAGTACTCTTTGGACGAACCTCAAGTACACGTGGCCATTCAGGAGTCCAATGAGATTGTCGTCTACAGCGCTGGCCGAGACATTCACAGCAAAACGTACTTGACAGTGTGACTCTGTTGCAGCATGAGAGTTTTCCTCATCCCACAAATAGCTATTCCTGCCATTCGAAATACCATCACGATCAAACAGGGCTCGTTAGTAAACAACACGATTTGGAGGAAATATGGTCGATCAATCCATTGTTGGAGCAACCACTGACACAGGGCGACCCTTGGTGCAAAGTCAGTCACAAGCATTGCGTGGATTCGTTCTGGGTGATATGGGCGTAATTGTTGTTCGTGTAGTATTTGTCACTTGCTGGTATGTGCAGCGCCCATGTCACGTACAATACGACGAGTACTGGCTGTGTGGTCCGCTACAACACGTTCCAGCACCTCCTCTTCAAACGGGGTATGCGAGTGGTCCTCATGTTGCCAGGTGCCTCGTTTCTTCTTTCCAATGTACCATTCTCCCGCATTCGTTGATCGAGAGAAAAACACCCGTCGTGACGGATAATGCCTGTTAGGAAATCGTTCCCTGTACAGCCTTTCAGCAGCGAGAGCATTGCAACATACTTACCCACACACAAGGTGCATGTGAGTGAGTTCTGTCAAACTGTACCTGCTCCATCGTACTGCACTGTACATTTCTGAATAGCACTGACTAATGACTGGGTCTGTCTTTGATTCATAGCACGTTCTCTCATGGGACAATGTAAATACGACACAACAGAGCCACCTTATGAACAAGTAAAGTAAACAAAACCATCATGAGTTCCATTAATCAGGCTCGTCTTCCTTGTTTGCTTACAGGAAATAATGAATATACATGTAAATTAGTAGCACGGTACGTGTAAACGTGAGGGCATGTTAGCTGTAAATAAACTGGAAAACAGTAATGCTAGACAAAGCGGTAGACAAGTTTGTTCCGTATCTCCTTAAGCTGGCTTCTCCGACTCCATGTTCCCCACCTCAAATTGTTTAGTGAAGCACTCTCTATGTCTTGTTACATTTTTTCACGCTCTTACGGAAACACCCTGTACACACTGAGGTGAAAAAAACCGCGCGAAACCTCCTAACATCGTGGCGGACATCCTTTTTCCCGGTGTAGTGTAGCAACTCGACGTGGCATGGACCCAACAAGTCGTTCGAAGTCCGCTGCAGAAACAAAGAGCCCTGCGGTCTCTGTTGTCGTCCATAATAATAAAAGTGTCGCCGGTACAGGATCTTCTGCACGAAGTGACCTCTCGATTAAGTCCCATAATTGTTTGATGGGATGCGTGTCCGGTGACGTGGGTGAACAAATCGTTACTCGAACTGTCCAGAATGTCCTTCAAACCAGTCGTGAGCACTTGTGGCCAGGTGATATGGTGAATTGTCATCAGCAAAAATTCCGTCGTTATTTGGGAACGTAAGTCCCATAATGGCTGCGCCGGCCAGAGTGGCCGAGCGCTTCTAGGCGCTACAGTCTGGAACCGCGCGACCGCTACGGTCGCAGGTTCGAATCCTGCCTCGGGCATGGATGTGTGTGATGTCCTTAGGTTAGTTAGGTTTAAGCAGTTCTAAGTTCTAGGGGACTGATGACCTCAGCAGTTAAGTCCCATAGTGCTCAGAGCCATTTTAACCATTTTTTGAACCATAATGGCTGCAAATGGTCAATGGTCGGTTCAGCTTCACTAGAGAACCCAGTCAATTCCATGTAAAACATATAAACACGACCGACACTATTATGGAGCCACCACCAGCTTGGACTGTGGCTTCTTGACAACTTGGGCCCATGTCGGCGTGGAGTTTGCATTATACTCTAACCGCACCATCAGCTCTTACCAAATGAAATCGGACTCATCTGACCGCGTCACTATCTTCCAGTCGACTAGCGTCCAGGAGGAAAAGTCACGAGCTGAGGAGAGGTGCGGCAGGCGATGTCGTACTGCTAGACGAGATACCCTTAAGATTCTACAGTGATTATGCTAAAGAACTTATCCCCTTTCTATCAGCAATTTATCGTAGATCGCTGGAAGAACGTAAAGTACCTAGCGACTGGAAGAAAGCGCAGGTCGTTCTCATTTTCAAGAAGGGTCATAAATCAGATGCGAATAATTATAGGCCTATTTCGCTTACGTCAATCTGTTGTAGAATAATGGAACATGTTTTGTGTTCTCGTATTATGACGTTCTTAGATAATACAAATCTCCTTCATCATAACCAACATGGATTCCGCAAACAGAGATCATGTGAAACTCAGCTCGCCCTATTTGCCCAAGAAATTCACAGTGCCGTAGACACTGGCGAGCAGATTGATGCCGTATTCCTGGACTTCAGGAAGGCATTTGATAAGGTTCCGCACTTACGTTTAGTGAAAAAAATACGAGCTTACGGAATATCGGACCAGGTTTGTGATTGGATTCAGGATTTCCTAGAAGAAAGAACACAACATGTCATTCTTAACGGTTCAAAATCTGCAGATGTAGAGGTAATTTCGGGAGTACCGCAGGGAAGCGTGATAGGACCTTTATTGTTTACAATATACATAAATGACTTAGTTGACAACATCGGTAGCTCCGTGAGGCTATTTGCAGATGACACGGTTGTCTACAAGAAAGTAGCAACATCAGAAGACTCGTACGTACTCCAGGAGGACCTGCAGAGGATTAATGCATGGTGCGACAGCTGGCAGCTTTCCCTAAACGTAGATAAATGTAATATAATGCGCATACATAGGGGCAGAAATCCATTCCAGTACGATTATGCCATAGGTGGTAAATCATTGGAAGCGGTAACGACCGTAAAATACTTAGGAGTTACTATCCGGAGCGATCTGAAGTGGAATGATCACATAAAACAAATAGTGGGAAAAGCAGGCGCCAGGTTGAGATTCATAGGAAGAATTCTAAGAAAATGTGACTCATCGACGAAAGAAGTAGCTTACAAAACGCTTGTTCGTCCGATTCTTGAGTATTGCTCATCAGTATGGGACCCTTACCAGGTTGAATTAATAGAAGAGATAGACATGATCCAGCGAAAAGCAGCGCGATTCGTCATGGGGACATTTAGTCAGCGAGAGAGCGTTACGGAGATGCTGAACAAGCTCCAGTGGCGGACACTTCAAGAAAGGCGTTACGCAATACGGAGAGGTTTATTATCGAAATTACGAGAGAGCACATTCCGGGAAGAGATGGGCAACATATTACTACCGCCCACATATATCTCGCGTAATGATCACAACGAAAAGATCCGAGAAATTAGAGCAAATACGGAGACTTACAAGCAGTCGTTCTTCCCACGCACAATTCGTGAATGGAACAGGGAAGGGGGGATCAGATAGTGGTACAATAAGTACCCTCCGCCACACACCGTAAGGTGGCTCGCGGAGTATAGATGTAGATGTAGATGTAGCGAAGGCACTCGCGTCGGTCGTTTGCTACCATGGTCCATTAACGACAGATTTCGCAGCACTGACCTAACAGGTAAGTTCGTCGTACGTCCCAGATTTATTTTACACCGTGTCTGTTAGCACTGACAACTCCACGCAAACGCAGCTGCTCTCGGTCGTTAAGTGGAAGCCGTCGGCCACTGCGTTATCCGAGATGAAAGATAATGCCTGAAATTTTGTTTTCTCGGCACATTCTTGACACTGTTGATCTCTGAATATTGAATTCCTGAATGATTTACGAAATGGAATGTTTCCTGCGTTTAGCTCCAATTATCATTCCTTGTTCAGAGTCTGTTAAAACGGGCCATGCGTCCACAATCACGTCGGAAAGCTTTTACGTGAATCACCTGAGCACTTATGGCAGATTCGCCAATGAAGTGCCTGTTTGTACATGTGTACGAGGTACTACCGCCATATGCATATGTGCATGTCGCTATTCAATGAATTTTGTAACATCACTGCGTCTAAAAACGAATACTGTACTTACTGAGGGAGTATGGATGACTACGCAATTAATATCAATCCAGCAGCTTCCAGGTTGCTTGATGGTTGATTACACATCAGTCACTTTTCACTGAATATGGATATGTTGAGTTGGGCAAATAAACGTGAACCAGAGAACAGTTCCATGAAATACGGCATTAACATGACTATAGCAGATGATGAAAGTGACCACCATTCATCTCTTCGTACTTCTGGGCCCTAGTCAACAGGCTGGTGAAGGCGGATCGAAGCTGGACTCTTGAAATTGCTGCAGTCTCATCCGAAACATACTGCTGCAGTTCTTGAAGACCATGGGAGTTGTTGCGGTACACCTTTGGCTTTCTCCCCATACAAGGCAAACGCACACTGACTGATCAGGTGACCTGGGTGGCCAGCCAGGGCCGCGACCAGAGTAACCACAGCTAACCACTACTCTACAGTCATGAAGATTGTGTAAATTTGCTCCAAGGTTCGGCCGGCGGTATGGGCAGTTGCTCCATCCTGTTTGAAGTAACTATAAGTTTTGTTCTCCTCCGTTAATGTTGCCACAAATAGTTACAAAATGTCTGGGCCCAGCATGTGCTGTACTGCATATGCTTCAAGCATGGAACTTAAATAGTGGAATCTACTTCTTCACAACCGATACAAAAGAGTTACATGTCTGCACCTGTTACTGTCCTTCAAAACAGTCACTAGCGTTGTGTAGAGCTCGTTGCCAGCGATATGGAAGGCGTAGTATACAGTTAGCATGGCCTGTTCTGTGGATGCTGTGAATGGAGCGGTCTCCTGCCTGTCGAATCTCTGGAACAGTTCTGAAGCGAATGCCATGAAGTGGTTCCTTCATCTTCGGAATCAAATAAAAGCCACAAGGACTTAATTCCGGGGAATATGGTGGATGGTACAGTACATCCCAGTCCCATTGACCGAACAGAGCAGCCACAGCTTGCGCTGTATGCGCCCGCGCATTGTCGTGCAGAATGATGAGTGGGTTGCGCAGAAAGTGTCGCCGCTTCTTTAGCAGAGCTGGTCGCAGGTGATGCTCCAAAAACGAGCAGTAATATCGTGCACTGACTTTATGCCGTGGAGGAACGTAATGCGTTTGGATAACACCATCACAATCGTACACGAGAATCACCATAACTTTCACCATATTGGGGCTCTGAAGCACTTTCGACTTTCGCGGCGACCCATTGTGACGCCATTCGTTGGATTGGAGTTTCAGTTTTGCCTCGTACGATGTGGCCCATGTCTCATCCAATGTTACGATATGGCGTAAGAAAGCCTCTCCTTCGCGCTCATAGCGCTTCAAGTGCGTCTGAGCAGCGTCGTAACGCGTCCATTTCTGCATTTCCGTCAAGTCTTGCGGAACCCATCGTGATGCAATTTTTCGCATGTCAGGCGTTCCTTCAGGATGCTAAGCACAGTCGTATGCGCTAATCCGGCTTCGTGGGCGAGCTTACGAGTCGTATGGCGTCGATCACTGTCCACTAACGCACTTTTTCAGAGACGCACTTCTTCTTCAGAGACGCTAGGACGACCTGCCCGAAGCATGTCTGCCACAGTTTGCCGACCTTCGTTGAACGCCTCTTGAAGACCCTGATGACACTGTCATGCTGTACGACCTCTGGCACATTCAATCTTGATCCACCTCCGTTGTTTCTGTTTCGAAAACATAGTGACACCGTTACGTTAGACCGCTCGCTCACAAGTGACTGTGTTTCCCTCGAGTGTGCGCAGAGCAGAGGTTTCCAGCCTGGAGGTAATTACCACCGGAGAGGTAAAATGAAGTTTTCAGAAGGGTAAGAGCAAAAGGGTTTGACTGTGATTCAGTCAAGAAACTATTATTTTTGAAAAATCTTTACTATCTACATGATTACTCTGCTATTCACAATAAAGTGCCTAGCAGAGGGTTCAGTGAACCGCCTTCAAGCTGTCTGTCTACCGTTCCACTCTCGAACAGTGCCCGAGAAAAACGAGCACTTAAATATTTCTGTGCGAGCCTTGATTTCCCTTATTTTATCGTGATGATTATTTCTTCCTATATAGGAGGGTGCCAATAGGATATTTTCGCAAACAGAGGAGAAAACTTGTGATTAAAATTTCATGAGAAGAACCAGTCGCAGTCGCAACGAAAAACGCCTTTGTTTTAATGATTGCCACTCCAATTCACGTATCATGTCTGTGGCACTGTCTCCCCCTATTTCGCGAGAGTACAAAATGAACTGCCCTTCTTTGAACCTTTTCGATGTCACCCGTCAATCCTACCTGATGCGGATCCCACACGGCACAGCAATACTTCAGGATAGGGTGGACAAGCGTGGTGTAAACAGTCTCTTTAGTCGACCTGTTGCACCTTCTGCCACTGAACCGCAGTGTTTGGTTAGCTCTACCCAAAACATTATCTATGTGATCATTCCAATTTAGCTTATCTGTAATTGTAATCCCTATGTATTTAGCTGAATTTACAGACTTCAAATTTTTTATCACAGTTTTGCGAGATTAATGTTACTATATAAGTTATCAATAATTGTTTTATTGTCAGTTACTAGGATTATAGAGGTTACAGGTTTCCCACATAATCCACCCACTACGCACATATTTCGTGCATTTTGCCATACATGGATCATGGTAAAAGTGAGACATATACACTCCTGGAAATGGAAAAAAGAACACATTGACACCGGTGTGTCAGACCCACCATACTTGCTCCGGACACTGCGAGAGGGCTGTACAAGCAATGATCACACGCACGGCACAGCGGACACACCAGGAACCGCGGTGTTGGTCGTCGAATGGCGCTAGCTGCGCAGCATTTGTGCACCGCCGCCGTCAGTGTCAGCCAGTTTGCCGTGGCATACGGAGCTCCATCGCAGTCTTTAACACTGGTAGCATGCCGCGACAGCGTGGACGTGAACCGTATGTGCAGTTGACGGACTTTGAGCGAGGGCGTATAGTGGGCATGCGGGAGGCCGGGTGGACGTACCGCCGAATTGCTCAACACGTGGGGCGTGAGGTCTCCACAGTACATCGATGTTGTCGCCAGTGGTCGGCGGAAGGTGCACGTGCCCGTCGACCTGGGACCGGACCGCAGCGACGCACGGATGCACGCCAAGACCGTAGGATCCTACGCAGTGCCGTAGGGGACCGCACCGCCACTTCCCAGCAAATTAGGGACACTGTTGCTCCTGGGGTATCGGCGAGGACCATTCGCAACCGTCTCCATGAAGCTGGGCTACGGTCCCGCACACCGTTAGGCCGTCTTCCGCTCACGCCCCAACATCGTGCAGCCCGCCTCCAGTGGTGTCGCGACAGGCGTGAATGGAGGGACGAATGGAGACGTGTCGTCTTCAGCGATGAGAGTCGCTTCTGCCTTGGTGCCAATGATGGTCGTATGCGTGTTTGGCGCCGTGCAGGTGAGCGCCACAATCAGGACTGCATACGACCGAGGCACACAGGGCCAACACCCGGCATCATTGTGTGGGGAGCGATCTCCTACACTGGCCGTACACCACTGGTGATCGTCGAGGGGACACTGAATAGTGCACGGTACATCCAAACCGTCATCGAACCCATCGTTCTACCATTCCTAGACCGGCAAGGGAACTTGCTGTTCCAACAGGACAATGCACGTCCGCATGTATCCCGTGCCACCCAACGTGCTCTAGAAGGTGTAAGTCAACTACCCTGGCCAGCAAGATCTCCGGATCTGTCCCCCATTGAGCATGTTTGGGACTGGATGAAGCGTCGTCTCACGCGGTCTGCACGTCCAGCACGAACGCTGGTCCAACTGAGGCGCCAGGTGGAAATGGCATGGCAAGCCGTTCCACAGGACTACATCCAGCATCTCTACGATCGTCTCCATGGGAGAATAGCAGCCTGCATTGCTGCGAAAGGTGGATATACACTGTACTAGTGCCGACATTGTGCATGCTCTGTTGCCTGTGTCTATGTGCCTGTGGTTCTGTCAGTGTGATCATGTGATGTATCTGACCCCAGGAATGTGTCAATAAAGTTTCCCCTTCCTGGGACAATGAATTCATGGTGTTCTTATTTCAATTTCCAGGAGTGTATGTAACAAACGGTTAATATATCATGAAAATATCTTCTCCGGGTTGTAGGTATTTTTGGCAATAGCTCACGAACTGCTGCATTGCTCACTTCGAAAGAGATAAAGTAAAGGACAGCACGACAACAGTATGCAGGGTGTCCCAGGAGGAATGGTCAGTATTCAGGGAAATGAATGACAGGCACGATCATTTGAAGTAAAAAATGTTTAGTAAACATGGGCTCTAAAAGGCATACCTTAAAGAGCTATCAGCACTAATTCATCTTTAATACTGTGAAACACATCTCTTGTATTGCAAGCTCTTTGCTTTCCACATTTTAAGAGGTGGTAGTATGCACCAAAACAAGAAAAAAAGTTGGGTAAACACGGGCTGTAAAAAGTATATCTTGTGAGCCATGAGCACGTTCATCTTTGCTTGTGTGAAACATCTCTCCTACTGAACAAATGCTCATAGTACTTAAGTTATGCGTTCTAGAGCCAATGCGTACTAAGCAATTTTTTTCTCCTCTCAAAACACGGAAAGCAAGGAGCTTGCAGTAGAAGAGATTTGTTTCCCAGTATCGAAGATGATGAAGTGCTGATGCTCTTAAGGTGTGCATTTTAGAGCCTATGTTTACTACACATTTCTGCTTCCAATGATCGTTCCTGTCATATACCTAAATATTGGCTATTCCTCCTGGGACATGTTGTATAAGATATACTATTGTACTTGAGACAGTATTATTATTATTATTAGAATGGTCAGACACAAAGCGTTAATAGAATGAAGTATTCCAATTTCTGCCAACTCAGAATTAATGAATCAGCAATGAAGTGACTTAAAAATAGTAAGTATAATCCACACATTTTAACTTGGTTCATTTTAAATGGAGATGTAGGTGAAGTAAATGCCACCAGGGAAAATACAAGTGCAGGAAAAGCATGTTTTGTAACAACGGCCTACCTTCACAGTTACTAGTTAGCTTTCTTATCTGAGAAGGAGTAGTAGTTTAGTTAGAGGTTAAATCTGGTGATGGTGGGAGGGAGTGGTTGTAAGTGAAAAACGGGAGGGGGTATCTGGCCGTACTTAGGGGTAATAGTCTAACCAAAGTTGGGAACCACTGGTGTAGAGAAATGTGTGTCCAAGACGCTCCTCAAATAAGTGGAAAAGCGATAGTACTGACATGGTGTGTAGGCATACAGCAATGACTCGGAACCAGTCGTGCAGGCGACTCGCCTCGTTTTCTTGCTGCTGTACTTTCCCGGCTGGAGGGCGTGCTGAAGTGTTTGCGGGGCTAAATTCTACAGCCGCTGTGCCGTTCAGGAGTTGGGCGCCACTTTTGCTGCTTTGCTGACCCTCAAAAAATGAGCAGGGCGAATGAAGTGTCCTTTCGAGAGACCTGCTCGGTCCCCGCGGGGTTTCTCTCGCGGTGAGTAATTTCACTCTCTCTCTCGGCATTCCCAACCCCCGCACTGCCAGCCTGGCACCACCCCGTGACGTAATCACCAACACGCGACTGACTGCGACACGGTTTCCCAATCAAGCCTCCCCACCCCCTTTCGCCCTTCACCCCGTCACCAGCCTCCAGCACACGCAGTGCGCATGCGCGCTCCCATTAAAGGATTAGTGCGCGTTGGTGGTGGAGGCAGGAGAGACAGATTATCAATCGCGGGGTGGGGGAGAGGGGTGGCTGGTCTTTTACTGCGGCTTTCGGCTACGGTACACTGACACGCACTGCGCGGCAGCTGCCAATGCGGGTGCGCTGTGTGGCTTACTTGTTAATGGCATCGACTTCTTGCACTATTCGATTGGTCTGCATCTACGAACGACTCTATTCGTCGTCTGAAATGGAAATTAGCGACTGGAATACGAAACCGCACTGGACGTTTACAACAAGATTGACGCTGCTGCATAGTCGAACATCGATGTTGGCGTTTCTCAATTACCATTGCGTGCTTTCTCAGCAACAGCATGTGGTTGCACACCCATGCCAACGTGAGTCACTTTTATGTGGATTACGACCTGCGGCAACATGGACTGACACTTTCCTTGTTACAGTTTTGTGTGCTATGTGGTCCAAAATTTTGCTTTTTCACGCGGAAACAGTGTGTAACACGTAATATTAGCAGGTATAATACACGAATTTAGCAGTAGTTCCTCGTGATCATAGTGTTTGACAGGACAGATGAGCGGAACAACAAACTGAAGCAATTGTTTATCTATACCGTGCTCAAAAATGGTTCAAATGGCTCTGAGCATTATGGGACTTAACATCTGAGGTCATCAGTCCCCTAGAACTTAGAACTACTTAAACCTAACTAACCTAAGGACATCACACACATCCATGCCCGAGGCAGGATTCGAACCTGCGACCGTAGCGGTCGCGCGGTTCCAAACTGAAGCGCCTAGAACCGCTCGGCCACACTGGCCGGCTATACCGTGCTGAACAAGCCCTTGATCTCATTGCGGCCGACAAAGTTCCTCTCAATGGCGTCGGAAATATTAGTAAACTGTACAATGTGTGTGTGTGTGTGTGTGTGTGTGTGTGTGTGTGTGTGTGATTTTCTACGTGATGAAGGTGGCATAATATCTTGAGAACATCAAAAGACGACTGCAGGGAAAAGAGAGAAAGCACAGACCTTATGAAAAATAATTCCTTTTGTATTCTACATTACGAGAAGAAATTTTGGAATCGCTTTATCCTAGGCAAGAAACACATGACTTGACCAATAACTTTACTATAAGGTGCGATCAAAACGTTTCCGTGCGAAGGCCTGCATGTCGGTGCTTATATACCTGCATGGGATTCGCGCTGGGTTGCATACATGCTGCAGCAACACCCTCAAATGAAATCTTTTTGTTCGTCCCTTATAGTTAAATCAACTTTATGTAATCATTTATTTCCATCGTCCGATGGCGAGCGGTAACAACATGTTTGTAAAAATGTGTGTGAAATCTTATGGGACTTAACTGCTAAGGTCATCAGTCCCTAAGCTTACACAGTACTTAACCTAAATTATCCTAAGGACATACACACACACCCATGCCCGAGGGGTGACTCGAATCTCCGCCGGGACCAGCCGCGCAGTCCGGGACTGCAGCGCCTACGACCGCTCGGCTAATCCCGCGCGGTAACATATTTGTAGGCTGTATCGTAATTACTAGCGACAACTGACGTGTGAAAGTAAACAATAACATAATTGCGAGTGCGTGCTTACGAGCCTTGACTATCAACAGTATGTAATACTTACTGTACCCTACAACGCGCTGCTATAGCTCAGTCTGGTTAAATGAAAAGAAATAATAGAGAAAGCACTTGTTTTAATATGCACGGGAATTTAATATATCCCCCCACCCCCTCGTCTCTGTCCATCTCTTCCTCCCCTCTCTTTAAGCATTCTTTTCTTCTTACCCCTCCCTCTTTCCATCATCTCCTCCTCCCTACCCTCTGTACATCTTCTTCCACTCCTTTCTGACCTTCAGCCTCGTTTGTTGTTACTGAAAATTCAGATTCTGTAGTAATATTCTAATCATAAGCCGATAAGCCAGAAATATGACTTTCCTTTTTTTCTGTGAAATTTGTCTGCAACGAAGATAACAGGATTTATACTTCAAAATATATATAAAGAGAAATTTACACACAGTCAGCCTTGACAACGAGCACAGTACAGCTTCGACACGTTATATGTTGCAAGTTTCTGTGTTCCATTATCCCCTAAAGGAGATATTAAGCATGTCGTTCTGAAATCTGAATGCACTCCAGCACGCATCAATACAATGAATTACAAATTCTTTCAGACACCAGAGCATTATCTGTAAATCTGAAAAGCGTGTTCAGTCCAATGTTCCAGCTCTTCAACTACGGTATATCAACGGGAGTGATATACACTTCACTCTTCAGATGACCCCGGAAAGAAAATAACGGAGGATTGAAGTCAGGTAATCCTGAAGGTCAAAGTAAATCTACATCTACATCAATATTCTGCAAGCTATTTGACGATGCGTGCGGAGAGTAATTCTGGTATGATTAACTGATTCCCCCTTTCATGTTCCACTCGCAAATGGCGTGTGAGAAGAATGCCTGTTGATAAGTGTCTGTATAACCTCCAATCTCTCTAATGCCATGGTCGTGGTCATTTCGCAAGACATACGTGGAAGTAATATGTTGTCCCACTCTTTCCAGGAAGTACTGTTCCGAAATTTCTGCAGTAGGTCTCAACCCTTCTCTTGAAGCGTCTGCCACTGGATTTGTTGAGCACTTCTGCAACGTTATTACGCCAACCAAACGATCCCGTGACGAAACGCGAATTTCTTTATCTCTTATATCAGTCCTACATGTTAAGGATCCTAGATTGATGGAGAGTACTTAAGTATCGGCCGAACAAGGGCCTTGTAAGTAATTTCTTTCGTGGATAAGTTACATTTCCCTACAATTCTTCCTATGAAGTACCGGCCTTCTACAATGAATCCATCCTGAACAATACTGAAGCTTTATCGTTACTTTAGCAAAATGTGCAGGTGCATCACCATAATGCATGTATCATGTTAACCAACCACGGGTGCGTAGGTCCGATCATATAGGGATTTAATCGAAACGTTTACATTTCAAATACACTGAAGTTAGTATACGCATGCGTATTCAAATACAGATATATATAAACAGGCAGAATTCGGCGCTGCGGTCGGCAACACCTATACAAAACGACAAGTGTCTGGCGCAGTTGTTAGATCGGTTACTGCTGCTACAATGGCGGGTTACCACGATTTAAGTGAATTTGAAAGTGGTGATATAGTCTGCGCACGAGCGATGGGACACAGTATCTTCGACCTAGCAATGAAGTAGGGATTTTTCCGTGCGACCATTCCACGAGTGTACCTTGTACAACAGGATTCCGGTAAAACATCAAATCTCCGACATCGCTGCGGCCGGGAAAAGATCCTGCAACAAACGACGACTGAAGAGAATTGTTCAACATGACAGAAGTGCAACCCTTCAACAAATAACTGCAGATTTCAATGCTGGGCCATCAACAACTGTCAGCGTGCGTACCATTCAACGAAACATCATTGATACGAGCTTTCGGAGCCGAAGGCCTACTCGTGTACCGACTTCATGACACAAAACTTTACGCCTCACCTGGACCTGTCAACACCGACTTTGGACTGTTGATGACTGGTAACATGTTACACGGTGGGACGAGTCTCGTTTCAAATGGTATCGAGAGGATGGACATGTACGGGTATGGAGACAACCTCATGAATCCATGGATCCTGCATGTCAATAGGAGACTGTTCAAGCTGATGGCGACTCTATAATAGTGGGGGCGTGTGCCGTTGGAGTGATATGGGACCCTGAGACGTCTAGATAGGACTCTGACAGGTGACACGTACGTAAGCTTTCTGTCTGATCTCCTGCATCCATTCATGTCCATTGTGCATTCCTATGGACTTGGGCTATTCCAGCAGGACAATGCGACACTCCACACTTCCAGAATTGCAACAGAATGGCTCCAGGAACACTCTCCAGAGTTTTAAACACTTCCGATAGCCACCAAACTCCCCAGATATAAACGTTTTAAGCCCATCTGGGATTCCTTGCAACGTGCTATTCAGAAGAGATTTTCACCCGCTCGCACTCTTACGGATTTATGGACAGCCCTGAAGGATTCATGATGTCAGTTCCCTCCAGCACTACTTCACACATTAGTCGAATCCATGGTCTGTCGTGTTGCGGCACTTCTGCGTGCTCTCTGGGTCCCTACACGATGTTAGGCAGGTTTACCAGTTTATTTGGCTCTTCAGTGTATATCTGCACTAACTAAAATAATATTTCCTAACGTAGTTGCGAAATCTCCTCCATGTCGAAAACTTTCTCCAACACAAAACACAAATTGTGGACAGGCCATTCCTTTAAAACCTTTCCAACGAGTTTAATGTGCACAACTTCTAATGGCTTAGCGCTCGTGGTGTAGGGGCAACGTCTTTGATTAGTCCTCAAAACGTACTCTGTCCCCAAAGCCCACCACAGCTTAAAATTGGCAGCCGAAGACTTTCGGCATAGGTAGTCACCCTCATTCTGATAACGGCCTTGACGAAGAGCCCGGAGGAGCGGACAAAAGTTCAGGACAACCTCTTGCACTTGTGGTGGGAAACTGCGCCTAAATGCGGAAGAATCATCAATAATCAACTGCTTAAGGAAGCATACGGTACTGCAACCCACGTAATGTGCATCCACAGGTCGGGAGGCCAGTAATTGGAAAGTGTCATGATGATCTCTCCATTGGCAAAAGATTCCGTGATAGCTCCCATTCGGATCTCCGGATGGGACAGCTAAGGGGAGATGACCATGAGAAGAAGACTGAATAACCAACGAAGTGATAACGTCCTACGAGTCGGAGCATGGTAGGGAAGCTAGAAAATATGAAAAGGGAAATACCCAGCCTCAAACTAGATTCGGCAGGCGTCAGTGGAGTGAGATGGAAATAAGGCAACGATTTCTGGTCAGACGAGTAAAGATGAATATCAACAGCAGCAGAAAATGGAACAATGGGAGGAGGATTCGTTATCAGCAGGAAGGTAGGACACAGAGTGAGTTACTGTGAACTACGGAGTGATAAGGTTTTTCACATCAGAATCGACAGCAAACCAACACGACAACGATAGTTCAGGTATTCATGTCGACGTCGCAAGCTGAAGATGAAGAGAGAGAGAGAGAGAGAGAGAGAGAGAGAGAGAGAATGTGAGGACATTGAACGGGTAATTCTGTACGTAAAGGGAGATGGAACTCTAACATGGGGATCTGAAATGATGTTGTAGGGGAAGGAGCAGAAGGAAGGGTTACGACACAATATGGACTTGGTACTAGGAATGAGAGGGGAGAAAAGACTAATCGAGTTCTATAATAAATTTCAGCTAGAAATTTCGAATACACTGTTCAAGAGTCGCAATAGAAGGAGCTATATTTGGAAAAGGCCGGGACATACCGGAATATTTCAGTTAGATTACATCATGGGTAGACAGAGATTCTGAAATCACAAACGCAGTTGTAAGGCGTGCACGGGAGAAGATATAGACTCAGACCACAATTTAGCAGTTATGAAGAGTAGGCAGACAGTTAAGATATCAGTCAGGAAAAATCAATACGCAAAGAAATGGGATACGGAAGTGGTAAGGAATGGAGAGATAAGCTTGAAGTTCTCTAAGTCTATAGATACTGCGACAAGGAATAGTTCAGTAGGCAGCACAGTTGAAGAGGATTGGACATCTCTAAAAAGGGCACTACAGAAGCTGGGAAGACAAACATTGGTACAAAGAAGGTACCTGGGAAGAAACCGTGGGTAACAGAAGAAATACTTCAGTTGATTGATGAAAGAAGGAAGTACAATAAATGTCAGAGAAACTCAGGAATATAGAAATACAAGTCGCTGAGGAATAAAAGAAATAGAAAGTGCAGGCAAGTTAAGACGAAATGGCTGCATGAAAAAGTGAATAATTCGAAAAAAAAATTATTGTCGGAAGGCCTGACTCAGCATACAGGAAAGTCAAAACAAACTTCAGTGAAATTAAAGGCAAAGGCGGTAACATTAAGAGTCAACGGGAATTTCTCTGGTAAGTGCAGAGGAGAGAGCGGAGAGGTGGAAAGAGTACATTAAAGGCCTCTGTGAGGCGGAGATTTGTCTGATGCGACAGAAGAAGAAACAGGATTAGATTTAGAAGAGATTAAGCATCCACTATGAAATATGAATTGATAAGAGCTTTGGAAGTCTTAAGATCAAATAAAGTATAGATAAATTCCATCAGAAATTCTAAAATCTAAAGATGAAAGTAATCAGAAGTAGCAGAAATGAGAACAGCGAAAAACAAGACTGATGGTCAGAAAGTAGATGTTAAGAATAACCAATGACGAACAGAGCAAGGAGAACATCAAAAGCAGAGTAGTACTGGCAAAACGGGTATTCCTGGCCAAGAGCAGTCTACATACGCCTTAATTTGAGGAAGAAATGGACTGTGGGAAAACCGGAACAGAAGAGAATAGAAGCATTTGAGGTGTGATACTACAGACGAATCTTGAAAACTGGGTGGACTGATAAGGTAAGGAATGAGGAGATTCTACACAGATCGGAGAGGAACGGAATATTTGGTTGGTTCAAATGGCTCTGAGCACTATGGGACTCAACATCTGAGGTCATTAGTCCCCTAGACTTAGAACTACTTAAACCTAAGGACATCACACACATCCATGCCCGAGGCAGGATTCGAACCTGCGACCGTAGCAGCAGCGCGGTTCCGAACTGGGGCGCTTAGAACCGCACGGCCACCGCGGCCGGCGGAATATTTGGAAAACACAGACAAGGAGAAGGGACAGGATGACAGGACATCTGTTAAGACACCAGGAAATGAGCTCCACTATTTACTAGTGAGGGAGGTGTAGAGGGTAAAAACTGTAGAGGAAGACAGAGACTGGAATACATCCAGCAAATGACTCAGAACGCAGGCTGCAAGTGCTACTCTGAGATGAAGAGGTTGGCACAACAGAGGAATTCGTGGCAGGCCCCATCAAATCAGTCAGAAGACTGGTGACTAAAAAAGAAAAAGGAAAAAACTTCTAATGCATAACGCGTTTTTGTAGGACCAAGGCATAGATCCTAAGGTGGGAGATTTAGACAATTTAATGTGACAGGAAGGTGTCTGGAGAAACAGTCTTTCTTTCAAACACTCTTAACTACTCATTAAAACACTGGTAATCACAACTCATAAAAAGGAGACAATGTAACGTTTAACTATCACATGGATAGCTGTATTACTCGGCTGCATGAGATATTACGCCCTGTTAACTCAAAAATGACGGTCTGAAACTCATTTTTAAAACTCGCTATTTCCTGACAGAAAACAGCGGCTAGAAAGCTTGGCGACTGACTGAAAGATTCATACATTCAGCATAAGTATGTTGAACCTGAAACGCTCGACCCTATGTAATTCCACCATTGCGAAGTAAGTATGATCTAGCTCACCATTACTGCTATGAATACTCGCCGTAATTTAATTTCCGTACACCATGACGAACACCACTGTCGTGCAGGCTCTCTCGAGAAGACGAGAGAGTGTCTCAAAACTCCAACAGCGTTCCCTGGACGCCTCGTAACTCGTAAGTAGCTGTGTCAGCAAAAGTCGATGCCGCCTCCACCGCAACTCTACCCTTACTCAATGCCGCCTCCTCTACGTCTCAACACTTAGTACTACATTTTCGTCTCTCTCTTACGCCCTGCTCTCTTTTTTCCGCCGAGCAGTGCTTGTCGCTAGTAGCGAAAATACGATGGTTGAATGAAAAGTAACGCATCCACCTTCGTTAATTCGGTATGCATGGGAATATTTTAAAAAATCAAACGCAGAAATAATCCTTAGAATGTGATCTATAATTAACAATATTCAGTTTTCCACATAATCACTAGCCAATTGGATACATTTCTGTCAACGCTGAACAAGTTTTATGAAGCCGTCACAGAAGAATTCGACACTGTTTCCGCAACCACAGCTTCACAGTTCTCTCGGCGTCTTCATAAGATGCCTAATTGTGTCGCCGCAGATCGTGTTTCATTATCGGGAACAAAGTGGTTCAAATGTCTCTAAGCACTATGGGACTTAACATCTGAGGTCATCAGTCCCCTAGACTTAGAACTACTTAAACCTAACTAACATAAGGACATCACACACATCCATGTCCGAGGTAGGATTCGAGCCTGCAACCGTATCAGCAGCGCGGTTCCGGACTGAAGCAGCCGGTTATCGGGAACAGATGGAAGTTAGACGGTGCTTAATCTGGACTGTATGGAGGTTGTGGGATTCGAGTCTGTGCGCTTTCATTTCAGGAGTTAGCACCTGGGGTACCCATCGTGCACAGATCTTCCGATAGCCAGACAAAGCAATAATGTGACCCACACGTTCTTGCGAAATGCAGATTGTGCTTGCAATACGACGATCGTCCTGAATCAATCTGTCAACATTTTGCTTGTGAAACTCGGTGGTTGCTGTCAGTCCGCAGCCCGTGGTCGTGCGGTAGCGGTCTCGCTTCCCACGCCCGGGTTCCCGGGTTCGATTCCCGGCGGGGTCAGGGATTTTCTCTGCCTCGTGATGACTGGGTGTTGTGTGATGTCCTTAGGTTAGTTAGGTTTAAGTAGTTCCAAGTTCTAGGGGACTGATGACCATATATGTTAAGTCCCATAGTGCTCAGAGCCATTTGGTTGCTGTCACAGGACGTCCAGGTCTTTGACTGCCACGCAGGTCAGATGGTCCCGCCTCAACATCTTTAAACTTACTCGCCCAACGACGCACGGTACTCACATCAACACAATCACCATAAACTGCTTTCATTCTCTGATGAATCTCCTTTGGGGTGACACCTTCGGCTGTTAAGAATTCAATGACTGTACGTTGCTTAAATCGCATTGACCGACCGTCTGCGCGATGTTTCATACATTACACTGTAACAACACAACCGTTCAATGCTAAGGCTTCCCGCCAACTGGAGCTGTGGAGAAGAGGCTGCGGAACAAGCCAGTACCTGCCGCATACTAATGCTGCCAACTGTTGAAGAGTTATGAAGGTGGATGCATTAATTTTCAGTCAACCCTCGTATAAAGCACTGTGGCCCAATAGCGAGATTTCCCTCCAGCAAAGAGAACTCCATCAAAAAAGTGCGTCACGATCAGACGTCTGCCATACAGAAAAACTCTCCCCTACTATTAAAAAAACATCAGATGTCACTTTGGTCTTGTGACATACAGTCTAACTTAGCAATCGCCTTTTTTCACTTCTGTGCACTAGCCTTACAACGGAGGGCCTCTGAAGTTAGAAACTACAGCTCACGAGGCTGGAACATTAATTTCTGTAGCCAGTGCTTTCTAAAGTGGTCGATGGCTACCTACAAACTCCTTAAATGCAAAACCTGAGGAAGCGGTCCTCGCCTACTGCCAGTCAGAACCGATTTACCCATTCATTTTGACATCGATTCTCAATCAAGATTCCGTTTACAATAACAATTGTAAGGCGTGTATCAGAACTATCCATTATACTGAAAACAATATACCCAACTTAACGCTGTTATTTGCATTTTGGAAGCACTCAGATATCGATAGTAACAATCTGAGGGCGAATCATTGGAGCGCGATTCTAAGCATTGTTGTGAGACGAGGTCTGTCTGCGAGAGTGGAAATAGTAATGTCGGTCGAGAGATTGGAGACAGAAGGCGCAGCACGCTGCCCTGACGTCGGTGATGGCAGACCTTACCATACTCACGGTCTGATTTCTTTCATATAGCCAGGAAAGATTTAAATGGCTTAACTACGCTTGAAGATGGAATGCAAGGTAAAATTTGCAACCATAGCGCAAAAGCAATTGCAGGGTTACGCTCGTGATTGTCAGTCCGTGTTTGCGATAATCCCGTGTTTAGCTCGTCAGTTAAAGAAGTCTCCTTATCCTCCAAATAATGATAATTATTCTCCACATCTAAATACTATGCTGTGGTTGTTAAACGTTAATGTATGTTTCAAATTGAAATAATTTGTAAATCTGTCACTCAACCATTATTAACACGTATGCCATTGTCATTGTCATTATTAATACTTGTTCATGATGATTCTGAAGTTTTAAATAGACTTAATTAATGAAATCCCTTCTCAAAAGTTATTTAGTAGTTAACAGGACCCAAACAAACTCCTTTTTATTAAATTCATTCTTAGTAAAAATAAGCTTTAGTCGCTGCTGCTGCATGCTGCTGCGAATTGCTGTAAACCACATGGAAAAAGGCAGTCATTTAAAGCGGTGAGTGCAAAACTTAGGGCCAAAACAGAGACACTGACACAGCACAACATGCCATGTGCTCTAATCCAGTAAATTCCGTTGCACAAGTCAGATTCTGTATCGCTTGTAAATTCTTGTTCAAATACGCAGTCAGATAGCTTATCCAAATGTTAGTTTTAAGTTTTTATTGTACCGATCAGTTGAGGGCTTAAACGATAGTGAAACTGTCACTCATATAACAAACACACAGTGTTATGCAGGTTAGATTTCGATTACTGATAGCTCAGGTTGCGTATCGAGTCCACTTTCACTAACGAACATAGGCAATATTTGTTGCGCATACGTTACACAATGAATGACATCAGAGAGAGGGGGAAGAGGAGATGCCCGCATCTCGTGGTCGTGCGGTAGCGTTCTCGCTTCCCACGCCCGGGTTCCCGGGTTCGATTCCCGGCGGGGTCAGGGATTTTCTCTGCCTCGTGATGGCTGGGTGTTGTGTGCTGTCCTTAGGTTAGTTAGGTTTAAGTAGTTCTAAGTTCTAGGGGACTGATGACCATAGATGTTAAGTCCCATAGTGCTCAGAGCCATTTGAGCCATTTTTTTGAAGAGGAGATGGTCAGGGAAGGGGGGAGGAAATAGATATAAAGAAGGGATAGGAGGATGTGCAGAGATATAACTGAGGGGTAGATGGATTGAGATCGTACGGGTTAAAAGATGTATAGGAGCGGCAGGAAGGTGATGGACAGAGATTAGTGGGATGCAAAAATGGTGGGGGGAGAGGAGAGGGAGGCACAGAAAAGGGAAGGACAAGAAGATCATGATTTATATCCAATTTCTTTACATATTTAGCAACTGCGAAGCATTGCCGGGTTCGGTAGTCCTTTTATATAATTTACTACTGCCGCACTGAAGTGCTATATGAGATTTTGTGGTTAATTTTTATTTAATATGCTTTTGCCGCTCTGCAGTGCAATTTAATAACATATATTGAAAATTTTGTTGTTGTGTTTGAGATTTCGGGAGAGCGAAAGGGAACAGGAGGAAGGACCTGAGTTGTTAACAGTGTGACGGTTCGATTCTGTCACGTCTGCGAGCCGTCCAACGGCCTCGGTGCGGCATTCGCGCTTCGCTGGAGAGGTGTTGACGTCGTATTTACCAGCCGGCGTATGGTGCTGAGGAGTCGCCCGCAGGGGTATTTCATGCATAATGTTGGCCAAAGTTAGCGTTTGGTATTTTCTGTACTGTGAGACCCTACAGAACATATTTGTAGATTAATAAAGTGTTTACACACTTTATACCACGAAATAAAACGCAATTATGGTATTTCTATTCGATTTTTTATTTCTTAGCTACACTACTATGTATTAATCAGACTTATTTATGTGAGCAGTCAGTTTCTATTGGGCACTCTTCTTCATCATTTTCAGCTTCAGGGCCCTGCCTAATCAATCCTTGGCTTGAGAGCAGTAAATCTAACCACTGTATTCAGAAAGGATTGCTGGTCTCATTGTAAGGTGGTTATGTCATTTTGGTTTATGTAGTTCTAAGTTCTAAGGGACTGATGACCTCAGATGTTAAGTCCATAGTGCTCGGAGCTATTTTTTGAAACTTTCGCAGGTCAGAGAGCGAGTGAGTTACGTTACTGTCCAACAATCGTTGGTGTTGTCGTGGCGCAGTCTTTGCCTCTGCGCAGTCTCACACATTGTTAGTTCAAGTGCGGTAGGTGATGGACGTATTTAGTAGTGCTGTGCTGACTTGCGATTGTATCTGTTACATGAAGAAAGATTGAGCGTGAAAGACAGCAAGGATGAATAAGATGTATTTATTAGAAAGTGAAAATTATAGAAATTTTGAATAATTTTATTCTTTTTATTTTTTTATTTTATTTATTTATTTTTTGAAGAGAAGAAGCTTGAAGTAAGACTGCAGCACTGTGCAGCTAGGAATGATTACTGTCAGCTAGTTAGTTGCTCAGAGCTGAGAGAAATACCACCCTACTTCCATGAGCCATGCTTTCACATATTAACTGATTAAGCTATTTGGTTTTTATAGAAGTTCTCTGTTAACATTATCCCACTTTTAAATTATTGTTCACTTTGCTCAGTGTTATGTATGAAGGTCAGGCGAAAATTTCAAAAAATAGCTCCGAGCACTATGGACTTAACATCTGAGGTCATCAGTCCCCTAGAACTTAGAACTACATAAACCTAACTAACCTAAGGACATCACGGCCGGTCAGGCGAAATTTTACTCTATCTTATTAAATGCAGACTTCATTTTAAAATGAATCATTTCATACGAATAGTTACTCTGCCCACCTCACTCTTGATCATTACTCATTACCACATGCGGCAGTTTGAACACGTATTTAGAAACAGAAATCTATCTTAGCCGCTGGCTGTTTGCTGTTATACTTAAGAAATCTGCAACAATGTTGTCAAGACTCGAGGTAAGTGGAAATTTTGATTAGGGCAAGATAACTGTTTTGCTTCCTTTGTACATTTAACATAAAGACAAGCTGCATTCAGGTCAGTTACGGTTCACTTCATATTAGGTTCTGTCTAGTCAAAGGTTAGCATACGAGTTTAACTTTGATAACAGTTTGTGGGGACATAGTTTTGGTAATACGTAGACTTTTATAGAGTAGAAGGCAAATGGCAAAGTTGTGCTAAATTTCATACTGAAACAAATATAGTGGGGATGTTACATCATGCCTATTATTAATGGATCAGATGTCAGTAGCAGCCTATTTGTTATGTCCAGACTGCATTCTTCTCGTGATAGTTTCATGGCAAACGTTTGTCTGTACACAGGAAGGTGGTTGTCGCGGGCCTCGGCTGCTCCTTTTGATAACCTGTCTGTGGATAGGAGGGCATGTTCAGTTATAGTTGGACCATGCACAAAAATCTTGTGTACAGTTTGAGACATAGGATGCTAGGGATATAAATCAACATATAGTCTTGCTGTTTGGTTCAAATGGCTCTGAGCACTATGGGACTTAACTACAGTGGTCATCAGTCCCCTAGAACTTAGAACTACTTAAACCTAACTAACCTAAGGACATCACACACATCCAGATTGTAGCGCTTAGAACCGCTTGGCCACTCCGGCCGGCAGTCTTGCTGTTTCAACAGTATAAGCAAATGTCTGTGTTTGTCATATGTGAATTGGAAATAGTTTCCAGAATAACCCTGAACCGATAGATGAATTGGGAATCTACACCTTTTATTCCTGCTGATGTTTCAGGGTTTGCAAAAGATCTTCTTCTGGTATTTCCGTCATTGTTATTTCCATAGCATTGCTTGGGAACATCTATAATTAAACAAAGTCGATTTATAAATATTTATTTTATGACCTTTTTTCTCTCTAGAACAAATTTGTTTTCCTCTTTCGAGCGGAACTGCCACTCTGTGACGCAACAAATATTCGAAACATCTAATTCGAGGATGAAAAATATACAGGCCGATCTGAAGAGTTTCTGTATTTACTGCTTTGGTTTTTGACATATCATTGGAGTCTTTTGAAAGAGCCGTGCAAACGTAACACCTCGCTGTCGATGCTGTCTCAGTTGCTGCATTGCAGACCTATGCATCTACCACAGTCATCATGAATGTATGTTTTATGGATAACTCATCCTCTGTTCTTACAATTTTTGTTTCATGTAATGTTTAGTTTGCCTGTTGATATAACCAATCTCTTCATTAGTAACTTCAGCCGTTTCATTAATAAATCTAATTCTTATTGGTCTGCAATAGAGAGGAGATGATGATTAGGTCTTTATTCATGCGATTAATAACTAAGAGGGGCACTAAAGAGACTGAAATATGTTCGCATCAGAATCATGGTTGTTTTGAAATTTTTGCTTATGCAGAATTTACTGTGAACAATCAAACCCCATTTACAGATAAGTTCCAACGCATATATGTAATTATTTGGCAGATAATTTAAAACTTGTTCCAAATATAATATTAACCTCGTATGCGTGATTAAATAAGGCTTGAAGTTGAATCTCTGCAAATGTGGCACTCACGTGATAGGATTCAGTCACAAGGTAGCGCTACTCTTTAGTCTCTTGAAGGACTCTGTAACAGGACAGGCCTTATTATCAGTTGTTTGGATTATTTTTCATTATTTTTTGTCAACGAGGCTTCCAAAAAGATTGACAAGGATATGTGAAACTAGTATTTTTTTTTTTTTTTTGTTAACTCTTTGGCTCCAAAATCGTTTCTCAACGTCTTTTACTGCATTCGCTTAACATGTTCTACATCCTGGAGGACCTCCTCACTACAGATCAATTGGAATGAAAGTAAATCTAATCTAATCTAACCCTACGAACGACTCTTATAACCTTCCAACTCGAGTTTTGAACATGGAATTTTACTGGTACTTTGCATCCAATTACTGTTATTTTATAAGAATAAACTTTAAACTTTTTTAAAGCCATCGTTTCTTTAATGTGACTTTGTATACGACGGTTTTTGTTTAAAATATTTCTTTTATTCACCAGGGAAGCTAGGATCTGATGATGTATAATTTTCCGTAAAGTCCAATCTTTTTACAGACTTTTTCAAAACTTCTCTTCGTAATGTCATAGAGAACGTAGGATAAAAACAAAATGCTTTCAGAATTCATTTCAGAGACGACATTTTTTATACCTGACAACTCATCAATTTAAAACAATCGTACAAAATCAATGTGTGGTATTCAGCGGCTACTTTTTTAAGTTTCCAGTAGAGGAACGATTTTTCTGTCACTGTATTACGAAATATGTTGGGAAACAATCTGAACTGTAACAAAAAGGATGATTAATTTTCAGAGTAGAACACAATACGAAATACGAATGAAAATAATTGTAAATAATGACACGTGCTCGGATCTTCAGAATCCATATTGCTTTTCACCACACTACAAATAAAAATACACTTTAAGACACTCGATAACGCAGAATGATTTGAAACCAGTAGAGAAGCTTCAGTTACGCAGCAAGCGAGACGTGGTTGATTGGTTGGTTGATTTGGGGGGGGGGGGGGGGCGGAGACGAAACAGCGAGGTCATCGGTCCGCATCGGTTTAGGGAAGGATGCGGAAGGAAATCGGCCGTGGCCTTTCAGAGGAACCATTTCAGCATTTTCCTGAAGAAACAAGACGTAAACACAGACTAGATGTACCGCGTAGCAGCACACAATAATGAAGTAACACACTGCCTCAGCAATGCTCTGTCTATCAGATTTTCGCAAGAAGATAAGCATTCCGGGAATCACTCGCATATAAAAACTGGACTACTGGTCAGCTTTTAGGGCAAAATATTACAATGTGCGTGGTCTATTGGACTTTCAAGTGTATGGAGTTTTAACTCCTCCGAGATCTTTTCCTTCCAAGATGCACTGGTTTACGAAGGTTTGATAAACTTACCTTTCGTCAACTTAAAAGATGACTGTCTTTCGTAGAAAAGTTTCCTGTTCATTATTAATTTATACTGAGGGTCTGTTTTATCTTGTGTAGCCCATTGAGTGGCTGATGCTATGGGTTCTTTCAAGAACCATCGTAATAATTGGTTACGGTTTTTTGGCAATTGTCTGTACTGTTGTGCACTTTATGGGCACCAATTCAAACGTAAGTGCTCCGTCACACCTCAGGTGGTTACGTTTAGAAGTTGTTTTTGCATAAGTGTCAGTCTAAATTTTAACCGTTACTTGAGTGTTTTTAATACTGATCTTATTTTGAAAGGAATGTAGTTGATGTCATAAATATGCGTTCACAAGACTATTTCTTTTCATTCCAGTGTTTCCAATAGATTATTGTGAGAGTTTAAATTTTTGTAACTTGTTTAACCGTTCATATAAGTGGTGCTACCATGCGTTTTTACATAATTGTGTGTCGAGGTTATTACGTATTGTGGTCATGAAATTGCAAGGCTAATTGGGGTTTTCTTTCTTGATTGGATTTTGTTCTAAATGCTACTTTTTTAAAAATCTTGTTGCGCGTGCCTCTCAAGCAGGCAGCACCACTCCCTCGTAGCATCACAAACATAGCTAATGCAGCCATTTATGTTGATATCTGAAGGGCTACACGCAAATACTCAGTTTTTTTAAACCAGTTGTTGAGACTGTGTTTAAAATTAATGTTATTGTAGAAGCCAGCGAGGTGTGAATATTTTGAGTTCCAAGTTTTTACTTGGGGTGTTTTATGAAGAGGAGACTCCGCGCATTAGGTTGCTGAAAAAAGCTGGAAAACTTCAAAACTTTTCTGTTTTAATGTGGTAGTAAGTAGAATTACCGAGCGATGTCGCGCAGCGGTTAGCGGACTGGACTCGCATTCGAAAGGACGACGGTTCAAACACAGGTACGGCCATCCTGATTTAAGTTTTCCGTGATTTCCCTAAACCGCTTCAGCAAATGCTGGGATGGTTCCTTTGAAAGAGCACGGCCGACTTCCTTCTCTCACCCAGTGGGAGCGATGACCTCGATGTTTGGTCTCCTCCCCCCCCCCCCCCCCCCCCCAAATCAACCAACCAACCAAGTAGAATTAATATGAACCCAAATGTACAATAGTGCTGTATGTGCTACGAATTTACGTGAGTATAGCAACAATTTTTACAGTCAAAGTCGAACCTTTAAAGAAACTGTTCCCAAAGTGCAATGAAACTCCGTGCTGCGAAGAGCGGAAATACAGCGGCAAAGTATCAGAAGATACGTTTCAGAATTCAAATCCACAACATTACCTCAGTTATGTAAGATGTCCAGTGTATTTACACCAATGAGTGATTGAATTAGATATGCTTTCCGATTTAGGACTGTATGTTCTACATGAATGAACGTATAAACATCGGGTGGATATTAACTTACGCCTCGAAACTGAGAGTTTAGCTTGATATCATTTCTAAGTTTCCGGTTCAGATGTTTGCAGGTAAGGTCTCCGTGGTGCAAATGGCTTGTTTATCATGCACTGCACGTAGAGTCGACAAGGCGATTACATACGTAAAAAGTCGTCTTACAATTTACATTCCAACATGTGTTATTCAGTTCAGCTACGATCGTGCGCCGTGATTTTCGTCGAAAGCACTGCTCTGCACCTCCTACGCCTTAACTGGGGTGCGGAACTCCCATTACAGTATTAGCATCTGACGATATGTTATTTTCTTTCTTTGGCAGGAGTTTCTGAAAGCACTCGCGTACGTGCCTCCCCTTCCAATAACCTTGGGTGAACTGCCGCGCCGCATGGCAACAGCAGCCGATGCACTAGATTCAGACGTGCTCCCAAAGGCAAAGGACAAGTTTGACTATCGACTGGATGTTTTTCGTGCGCCCGGTGGAGGACACGTTGAATATTTGTGAAAAGTAAATTTTTTATAAACGTAGTTGCTTGATGTACCCCCAGGTTGTATCTGCAAGGATGTAAAGCATGTAACATTGTACAGTCGGATGATATCTTTGAAAACAATAACTATGCAGTCATAGAATTAAGTTAAAATTCACTCTGTTTCTATGCTCATTCATGTTGAAGATATGGTCTTGCGAAAACGAATGAATCTTTTCGAAAAAGTCCTGTATGGATCGTTAACACAAACCAGTTCAAAACAACTTTTAAAAAATAACATATTTCACTATTCAGCAATCTAACATGTCTCACTGTAGGAAAGGAAACCCACTGATAACGGCGTGCTATCACCGAAACTGATATGTTGAAAATAAACAGGGTATTCATTAAGATCATGCAAATATATTTACAATTAATACTGCTACTGGAAGAGATGATACGTTGTTTGGTAGGAATTTGTTAATGTTCATCTGGATGTAAACAAAACAGAAGTAAGCTCAGTGGTTCCCAAAAGAACTAAATAAATTATGAGGCGTTCTCTACTGCTTACATAACGACGAAGTCGCATTGGGGGCCTGTGACTATTACGAAATTTGTGAGTGCACACTCCACACTACTCTAATGGATCACTTAAAAACAACAGACATCTTATTCTTACAAAATTGTATTTGGTATGTTACAGTTGCCTGAAGGCGTCAACTTACTTTATTTTTTTACCAGCATGGAATCTGTGGTTTTCAAGCGAAATATGCAAAATATTACAGCTCTGCATAAGGAGTGCTCATAATTCTGTATAAAGTTAGTATTCTGTGTCTCTAATGTCTTTTTTTCGGCTAACGGTACTTCAATCTGGGAACAGATCGTTTATATTAACAAGTAGCTTCTAACGAAGCAAATGATGCACAGCACTTTGTCTTAAAATTTTCACCTCGTTAGTGTTCCAGCGCAAAGCGTTTTGCAGAACCTTTCGATGTAGTTTTGTAGAGAGAAATCGTATCCAGTCTCTGTTGGAAAAAAGGTCCACAAATAACACTATGATTCGGTCGTATGTTCGGAAAAGTTTTATTGAAGATGACAATGGTCGAGGAAGCCTGCGATCGCACAATAACAGAGAAACTTAAGAAAATAAATGACATTTATCTCATCTTAAGAAAGCACGCGTCACCTGAAACGCGTTGTCTCTATTGTCAACACTTACTGTGATTGAATATCGGATTCAACTCTTACACGGTTTGTCGTGAATGAATCTTTTAAAATACTTCATGCACATTGAAGAAGAAATCGGATTCATCAAAGTTCTCTTGAAAATCTACTGGTGTCCTAAATTAAAGCAAAAATCGGAAATTTTGCAAGGTTGTGTTGATTTTGCCACGAAACAGTACAAACATCTTATAGTAAAGTAGAAACAATGTAAAGAATAGAGAAGGTAAGCAACATATATAACGGTAAAGAAAAACGGTTTTCGTTTTTCTGCAACTTAATGGATTTGTACACAAATGCTGACAACTGATTAATGTGCTCAGTATGAGTTGTGACCACCTCTGCCAGCAATACAGGGGCATACTGTGAGTGATGTCATCGCTCTCATGTTAAAGCAATAACGCTCGTTTTTCCTGCAGAACTGCTCGCAAGTCTTAAAGCATGGTTGGTGAATGATGACGTGGTGGAACCTGTCTCTTTAGTGCGTCCCAGACATGCCCTTTAGGATTCAAATTGGGAGAGCTAGCAGGCCACGCCATGCGTTTTCAAGAAAACATCAAGCACCCGTACTTTATGAGGTCAAGCATTACCATCCATCAGTACGAAGTCTGGGCCCACACACCTCGTGACAATCGCACATGAGGTTTGAAGATGTCACAATACCCGACAGCCTTGCCAATTCACCGGTACAATTTCACGAAGAGGTGTTCAAACTGTCAACATATTCCCTGCCCACGCCATTAGGGATCCTCCTCAACATCGGTCTCATTCCAATATGTTTGGGTCCAGAAATCGTATTCCTTCAGATGTGAATCCGTCGAAAATCACTCTCCAGACGAAATTGGGACTCATCTGTGGAAGGATTGGCCCACTGTTCGACCGTCCAGTTGGCATATTGACGACTCCACTCTAGACGTCCCTTCTGTGAAGACACATCAGAGGTAAATTTACAGCAGGTCTTCAACAGTAAAGACCAGACTATCGAAGCCTTCTGCACACAATTTGCCTCGATATAACACGTCCAGTGGATGCTGTGGTCAGATGTAAGTTGGTCCGCACGACTCCCCCCGTCGGAGGTTCCAGTCCTCCCTCGGGCATGGGTGTTTGTGTTGTCCCCAGCGTAAGTCAGATTAAGTAGTGCGTAAGCTTAGGGACCGATGACCTCAGCAGTTTGGTCCCATAAGACCTTACCACAAATTTCCAAATTTTCAGATGTAAGTTGACGGTACCTAAGGAGGTACCGTCGTGTCCTTACGGCCAAAGAACGGCCCTCCCTTTATGGTGTTACACTTAGTTAGCCCTGGCGTGGTCTTCGGGACACAGCTTCGGTCTCTCTAAAATTTCGCCACATTCGAGAAACAAGAGAACTATTCACATTAAGCCTCTGGACCACATCAGTTTGCGACTGTCCTGCTTCGATTCTTCCTATGACCTTCCACTGCAGATAGTCTGGTAGGCGTCTTCTCAGTGCCATACTGCAACGTCTGTGACTGTATACACAGCGATTGCGGATGTAGGACTACCCGGCAAACACTACCCTATTTTGTAGATGCCCTGACCTCGTCGTTGGCATGGTTGTCTGTTGATGGAGTGCCATCTCCCGTGCAGACACTTTGTATGATTATACTGTGCATTAGACACAAAACGACGGGGAATTAGTTGTTTGTTGCTTTAATATTGGACACCAGTGTATTATTTCTTCTATCTCCCGGAATGGTGAGTACTGAGTCTTGCTTTCCATACCTGCCCCACATGTTGTTTTCTGCCTCTAGGTATTTGTTCCGCCTCACCCATATTGTCTGTTGACGTGCGTACAACATGTACTGCTTCATTAATTCCTTTTATTTGTTTGACATTTATAGCTCCGCAACACCTTCACATGAACTCATCTCCCAATTGCAGGCCACGAAATCTACTCTGACAAGTGCCATTCGTGTCAGATCTAACCCATCTACAACTTTTCCAGCATCAGAAACCCTTCTTCTATTTTTTTCCTTTCCCAGCTAGCCTCAAGTTGCACCTAGCCTCATCTGTTACAATTTACTTACCGCTACGTAACACTTTGTCTCTGTTCCATTAATCCTGCCCCCTAACCCCATTGCATCTTGTAATATCCCAGGTGATACACTCTCATTCTTCGCAGTCTCGCAGATCTTATGTTTCTCCCTTGCCCTTGATTCAAACGGTTCAAATGGCTCTGAGCACTATGGAACTTCACTTCTAAGGTCATCAGTCCCCTAGAACTGAGAACTACTTAAACCTAACTAACCTAAGGGCAGCACACACATCCATGCCCGAGGCAGGATTCGAACCTGTGACCGTAGCAGTCGCGCGGTTCCAGACTGTAGCGCCTTTAACCGCTTGGCCACTCCGGGCGGCCCTTGCCCTTGAATAGGCTGCACTACAGATGGAGAAACTGAATTTAACCGGCTTCACGACGGTTCTGATTTATAATAATCATTTATTGGTACTTAGCCTCTATGTTCGAACTTCAAAGAATATTGTGAGCCGCTACGTTTAATGGACTATTTATCAGTAGTTTAATTAAGCCTTGAACGATTACAGGCGACCAGCTACGATTTCAGAAAACTGTCTTATCGCTCACAGACTAATCATTTAAAAGCCCCACAATCAGCTCGTACAGTCATTTACTACGACAGCTCGCCACCGACTCTGCCGACCAACACCTATTGCCCAAGGCGCTAAACACGGGGCGAACAAATCCAGTCTGAGGCCAGAGATGCCGTTTTACTTACTCTCATGACTCAGCAACGCTTTTACCCATTAGGGTCGTTCACACAAAGCAATATTTTGACGAGCTCTGAGGACAGAAACCTTATGATCTCTACCCTTGCTTATACTGAGTTGGCAAAATATAAATGATATGTAAAATATTTCATACGCCTTAAGATAGGCAACCCAGCTTACATCGTCTGCTCCCTGGGTGTATGAAGTAATCTGGGTTTCCTATCTTAAGGTGTACGAAATATTTCCTGAGCGCACCCTGAACATACCACATCTATTCCCTGGAAGGGAAATGAGAGGGAGTGCAGTGTAAGGTTTTTTTACCATAATACCTGTTTCATCAGCGTTATTTAGAAGAAAAGACATGATAATTTTGAGAAGTCATTACTAACAATCATTTCAATACTTCTAAAACATGTAAAGGTTATACACAAATATTTTTAAAATAAAAAAAATGTTTTACAGTTCATTAGGCCGAAGAGCAGCATTTGTGTCTGACAGCCCTTTTGACTTGCGAGGATATAAAATAATTAATTGAAAAGGTTATCGTACTCACCGAATCGAGTCTCAGTGTTCCAGAACCGCTCACTCGCTACCTGTAACACGAACGACCTATTAGAAGCAACACATATATCCGAAAATATAACGAGTTACATCTGGACACAAATTGGGCATCTTGTTGTCAGTGGGAATTAACAAGAACTCTCAGAGACACAATGTGTTTTTTTGGGAGTTGGCGCATCACAAGGTAGACCAACAAAATGAGTTTGAATGGTTAGAATTCAGTACAGAAGCAAATCGATCACTTGACCCGCAGCTTTTGTGCTGTGAAAAAAATATGACTGGGTGAGGTAAGATTAGCGACTCACAGCTATACTAAGGAGAGTGAATATAGAGAAGAAGGGTAGTGTTCGTAATTTAACAGACCATGGTCCTATTGGAGGAAACTTCCCACAATCCAGCTGAAGAGAACTTTCATTGTGTGATCAGTCTTCTGGCTAGTTCGATGCGGCCCTTCACGTCTTCCTCTACTACTGTGCCCACTTCATTTCGGAGCAGCTGTTACTCTCTCAGTCTCCATTTCTGTGACCTATTCCAGTCTCTGTCTTCCTCTACAGTTTTAAGTCTCCACAGAAGTTCTTCTATGATGTATTAACACATCTCCTAGCATCCTTAAACCGTATCAGAGCCATTGTCCATAACTGTCGCTGTAGTACAACATCCTTGGCCCGTTGCCTGGCTGCTCGGGCGTCTCGTTAGGAAGAAGCGACATACTGATTCGCGAGGATAAAGGTTCGCTCATGATCTATGCCACGGAGGTTGGTTGAGCGTCCACTAAAGTACAGCGACCTGTGGGCGACGCTTCGATGACGGCTCCATGTAACGGTCAAGGGTCTAGTCTCGACAGTTGGGCCCTCTTTGCGTATCGAGATGGACGTGTTGACGATTAAGGAGGTTGCCACGCCGTTGAAAGTGGCCGCCTGTTTCCCGATTAGCCAGCGGCCAGTCACAGGTTGGAGTTAGTCTTTCAATTCGCTGCCTTTCCTGATCAACAGGGGGCTTGTGGCGGTTTTAATTTCATCCAGAAACAACGTGGAAATCACGGTGAGTAGCGCCATTCAGCGCTGGGAAGGTGAGTTTAGGAAAATTCATCCGAAAGAACAGACAACACATATCCAATAACATAAGCTCAGGACTGAACACCACAACAAGCAGCTCGTGACGGAGAATAATGATACCTTCAATACGTATGCACACTGGGACCGAACTCTTAGGGGAATCAGGTGAAGCTGCGAGCAGTGAGGATGATGGACAGTGGAAGCTACGTTTACAGTGTGCGACAAGTTGAGAATTTGGGTTGGACGGGAAGCGTGATCAGATAGCCGAGACAGACCCCTCACGTAAAGCGGGAAATTCGGTTGAGTCCCTGATCGGCACAAATTTTCACATGTCGCCATCGGATTTATTTCAATGCCAGATTGCGGCTGAAGTCTGAGTTTTTCACATTTCCAGCATCCTGGCTATCTAGCCACATTTTGCTGTAATATTGTGTGGTCACGACCCGTATGGGCGTATTTGTCACACTCATGTTCCTTTAATAAGCAAGCAGATTATTTCTTGTTAAATTGTCCTCTACTCTTTTAACAAAGAATGGTAACTTTCGTTAATTTTTTATAAAATCTGCCTGACACTTGGATTAGGGTTCCTTGTCAGTATACATGCAGCGATCACTGTCCGTATGTAATCAACTTTATTTTTGTTTACGTTGTACATAAAACTGCATGAGCGTAGTGGTACTAACCGAAGTACTGCTCGCGTTCGTTATTACTTGGAATTCGACTTGTTTTGTGTCGCTATGGCGTTAATTGGTATTTAAATTTTGATTCCTGTGGTTTTTCACGCTCGTGGCCGTTTAGTGAGTGCTCTTTGACGTATTTTTTATTTTGCTTCTCTGCGTATTTTCAGTTCAGGTTTAATTTTGTATGCTTGCCGGAGCAGTACTTAAAATTGTTAAGACTGTGCTTGAGGCAGCCTCTTAACGTTTGTGGACCTCGACATTGTAAGGAATTTAAAATTCAGCCCCTTGGACGGCCTTGTTTTCTAAAGGTTTCTCTTCAAGAGCTGCTTTCTAAGTCTGGTAACTCATCTGAAATGCAGTGGGCCACCTGAGGCGGATGGTTAAATTCTGATATTCTTTGTTTGGTACTTTAATCAAAATGCTGTCGCACCTAGTTGCCAAATGCAATTTTTTAAAAATTTACTTATTTTGGTTGCCGACTAAGGTGAGCTATTGATTACAACTGTTTTAAAATTGTATTTAAACATACTGGTTGCCGTCAAGGAGCTTAGTTATTTACTGTTTTTCTTTATTCTAGTGCATTTTAATGCGACTAGTAGTTGCAATTGTTTTTTGTATTTTATTGCTTGTGCCCTTACTGTTCTGAGTGTATACCAGAGCGGGAAAGTTAGTAGGGTGCGATTGCAACGTTATCAGTTTATTTGATCCAGCACCTTTCGACTCATCAACCTACTTTCCTACCGTTTCAGTCCAGTCCGTTTTTCTTTTTACCCTTTTTCACGTGTTTGTTTCTTCTCCGATTCTACAGAGAATCTCATCATTTCATATCACGTCAGGCCATACAATTCTCAACATCCTTGTATTACGCCATGTCATACGCATTTCGATTCCTTTCTGCTTAGCTTTTTCCCCTCTGTCCATACTTCACTACCATGCAATGGTGCTGTGTTCCGGACTTTTCAAAAATTTCTTCCTCAAATTAATGCCTATGTTTGAAACCGGTAGACGTCCCATGGCCAGGAATGCTGTTTCTGCCCGTACCAGTCTGCCTAGTCCTCCTTGCTTGTCCACTGTACTTTACTTCCAAGATAACAGAATTCCTCAACTTGTTCTATTTTGCGATCACAAATGTTGATGGTAGGATTCTGCCTAGTATCGTTACCTTTGTCTTTTTCCGGTTTATTCTCAATCCATATTCTTTATTCATTAGATTGTTCATTCCATTCAACATTGAAGACGATATTAGTGTAATCAGCTAATCTTATCCTTGATATCCTTTCACCCTGAATTTTAATCCCACTCTTGAACCTTTCTTTTAGTTCTGTCATTCATTCTTGTACGTGTAGATTTAGCAGTAGGGCCGAAAGACTGCTTTTCTGTCTTATATCATCTTCAGTCTGAGCACTTCGTCTTCCTCTCTTATTTTTCCTTCTTGTTCTTACACACATTGCACATTACCCGTCTTTCTTTAGAGCTTACTCCTAGTTTTGTAGGTGTCGTAGCGAAACTGTTGATGAAGAAAATCGGGATAGCAATGTGGGAATTTGAATCCCCGACCGTCAAGAGAGTGAGTCAAGAATGTTTCACGTGTGCAACATCTCGATCGGTGTGGGCTGAGGAGTGGTAAATTTTGTATAGGCTGACAACGTTCTCAATCACTTGCATTTTTCCTTCAGCAGTTCTGTATTACAACCTTCTTTCCTGACGTTATCATCTTGAAACGTACATCATGGGACCCAGAATGTTTGAATGCTTCAAGAGAATGCTCCTCCTGTAAAATAGCTGTGCGTGTATAGACGCTTCACTATGGCTGTTGATCTGTTAAAATATCCAGTCGTGCAAAATACACGCAAGTAAGCTCTCAGGATAAAACGTTACCCCATTAAAATAGCGCGCTGTTCGCTTTGGAACGCTGCAGTTGGTGTAGAACTGATCAGGTAAGTGGATTTGCTAGTCTCCCATTTTGATTTGTATGTTCCATACTTCTTGTGATTGTTTAGAGCAGTTTACAGTATATTTTCTCTCTTCCTTCTTCCATTTGTTCAACAGTCATCCTTCTCAAGATAACGAGAAGTTGGGAGACCGTACAGACTACCTGCAACTTGGACTGTGGGACGCCTGGCACTAATCTTCGACTCAAGGCTGACGTGGTATTCTGGCATCAGATATCTTTGTCCGAGGTTACGAGCGATGAATATTCTCTGGGGCTTGGCTCGTACTCTGTAGAGCACACATTCTGCATCGATCGCTGGTACGACTACAAGCATATTAAGCTACGATGTTTTACAGCATTCATCAAGACAGCACTCACTAAATCAGACACAATACAGTATCGGCTGCGTAACATTGTACATCGGAACGATGCCTTCGTCACCGAAATGTAGGTTACCTTTCTCTTCAAAGTAGACCATGAAGACTCAGTAATACCACAACTTGGTGAGTGTGTTGGCCAGGGGAGATGAGACAATTGATCCTCGTGCTCGTAAGACCATACCTGGACGATGCGAACTGCGTGAACAGGGGCAGGAACTTGAAAGTAGCGAAAACGCCTGTCTGTATTGCGCCCCTGTTCACCGTGTTTTAAATTTATTTCGGGGAGAAACTGAACTCTGGACCTTCTGACTCTTCAGAATTAGTCTAATCGACATAAGCCTTTTCGGACCGCTTATCGTTAACTCAAAAAAAGATGCCAAATGGTAACCGCTTACTATACGCTTTGCTTGAGTGACCACAACTGTGAAATTCCTTATTCTCTCATACATTCTTCCAGCAAGATCCACTTGATCCAAAAAACGGTCTCGTATCAAACGTTAATAATCGAGTATATTCACTACAATTGCGCAGTTACAGTGGCCCCGTACGATACAAATATTCAGTCAGCAGTACAAGATAAATGATAAACAAACCTAATGTGGAAGAAAGACATTCCGCCAAGAAAGATTGACGTGAACTACTTTTTATTTCAGACACAATGGTACAATATAGCCAATATCAGTCATTACTGGTCATGTTCAGATGATATTGTTATTACGGGGTATTAGGTGAATAAAACGTTTGTCACGTGGGCAGTAAAACGCGTTGACGAAGCACATAGTGAGGCAAATGGCGCCCATAAGAAGTATCATCTGAATATGGCTCTCAATGTAGATAAAAGTAAAAGTAGGAGAAACAAACCCTTACGTAATATACAGAATTAGTAGTGTGCTGCATGACAGAGTCAGTCAGAGTAACGTTGAAAACCGATATGAAGTGGAACGAACATGCGAGGACTGTGATAGGTTCAAATGGTTCAAATGGCTCTGAGCACTATGGGACTTAACTTCTGAGGTCTTCAGTCCCCTAGAACTTAGAATTACTTAAACCTAACTAACCTAAGGACATCACACACATCCATGCCCGAGATAGGATACGAACCTGCGACCGTAGCGGTCGCGCGGTTCCAGACTGTACACCAGTTAATTACAGACTGACCATCACTTTTCAGCTTTCGGCTACCGATAAATCTTACAGAAGTATTATGTTGCTTGGTTGGTTGATCTGGGGGAGGAAACCAAACACCGAGGTCATTAGGGAAGGATGTCGGCCGTGCCCTTTCAAAGGAACCATCCTGGCATTTGCCTGAAGCGATTTAGGGATATCACGAAAAACCTAAATCAGGATGGCCAGATGCGGGATTGAACCGTCGTCCTCCAGAATGCGAGTCCAGTGTTCTAACCACTCGCTCGGTAAGTATTATGTACGAGGGCGTGCAGAAAAGTAATGTCTCAGATCATTTATGTGAAAACTCTTAAAGCTTTCTAAATAACACAAACACTATTAGCATTCTACATGTTTATTCTCCATGTGTACATGTCTGCGATCCTCTGCAGCTAAAGGGCTTAGAACTGTAGAGTTTAACATGGTGGTGTGTGAAGTAAGTACGTCGGTGCATGAGAAACAGCGTTCTGTAATCGAGTTTGGAATTCAAAGAGTCTGTCCACGCATGGAGTGCTACCTCCTTCAGCAAGACAATGCCAGACCACACACGAGCACTGCGAAATCTGAAACAATACGACGCGCTGGGTTCAATCTCAGGGATCATCCTTCATGTAGTGACTTGGCAAGACAGCCAAGCCACTAGGAGGTAGCCGAAAGGCACGCTTTAAGCTCACGCAGGCTGGCGTGAGGTCTGGAACAGGTAAAGTAATTATACTATCAAGAAATGCACGTAGCTTCAGGAATACTTAACTTTAATCCATAATTGGTGAACATCGGTCTGACTGTACATGCATTACAAGATAAATAGGAATTGACAATGGCGCCTTGCTATGTCGTAGCAAATGGCGTAGCTGAAGGCTATGCTAACTATCGTCTCGGCTAATGAGAGCGTAATTGTCAGTGAACCATCACTAGCAAAGTCGGCTGTACAACTGGGGCGAGTGCTAAGACGTCTCTCTAGACCTGCCGTGTGGCGGCGCTCGGTCTGCAATCACTGATAGTGGGGACACGCGGGTCCGACGTATACTACAAGACCGCGGCCGATTTAAAGGCTACCACCTAGCAAGTGTGGTGTCCGGCGGTGACACCACACTTCACATAGTCCAGACTTGGCCCCATCCGATTTTTATCCGTTTCCTAAACTTAAAGAACACTTACGTAGACTTCACTTTGATAGTGATGAAGAAGTACAAACAGAGGTGAGTTTGTGGCTCCCCCAACAAAGTCGAACGTTCTACAGTGATGGAATCAACAGATTGGTCTTCTTTGGGTGAAGTGTGTTCGTCGCCAGGCTGACTATGTTGAGAAATAAATATGTAGTCATGAAGAATACAGGTGTAGACTGTTAACAACGTATGTTTTATTTAAAAAGCTTTGAGAGTGGCCCTCTTGCAGTATTCACATGCAAATCATCACTTGCATTGTTTTTTTATAAAACCAAAATTAGTTAGAAAGGTATCCTGCTAGAATAGCTTCACGAAGAGTTCGAAACAGAGGTACTACATTTTTTGTGGCATACGTTACTTACATAAAGGTGTCACTCATAAATTTATTTTATAAATGCTGACTAATTCTGACTTTTAAATTTTTGAGTATGATTTATATTGTATTTTGTTTCAAATGTTGAGTAAAGTCTCTGAAGAAATGAACATAGTTTTGGAATTTGCTATCGTTGTTACATACTGGAGTAACAGTTGAGAAGTTAACTGAATCACTATCTACTTTATCAATGTGAATATTTCACGCTTGCTTTTTGTGATGTACAAACGTTTCCAGCTCCTCCATTATATCCATAGTATTCGACTTCTGGAAGTAGTGGATTTCTTAAAATTTATGTTTTTGAGTGGATGTCCAGTGTTTTTTGTATTTATTACTATTGCTGATTTTGTGAACTGGTTGTGTGTGTTACAGTTGACGTGTTCAGAATATTTATATGTACGTTCCTGCCAGTATGTCCTATGTAGTGTCATGAGCATGTTGACATGTGACTCTGTACATTCCTGAGTCTGATAATTTATCCTTGTTTATTATTTATGATTGATGTGAGGTCCCATACTTGGAGCAGCGTAGAGGACGATGCGAGAGACCCACACCGCTGTACTAGGCAAGGTCCTAGAGGAGGTGGTTTGCCATTGCCTTCCTCCAACCGTAATGGGGATGAATGATGATGATGATGATGATGATGATGATGATGACGACAACAACACCACCCAGTCATTTCGAGGCAGGAAAATTCCCTGACCCCGCCGGGAATCGAAACCGGGACCCCGTGCGCGGGAAGCGAGAACGCTACCGCAAGACCACGAGCTGCGAACGTTTATTTAAGGTGTAAACTTATTTCTTTTGTAGTTTATTGTTGCTGGAGAAAGCTAATTTGACTTTACGTGACCCAAGTAGGTTTCCTATTTCATCTAGATAAAGTATGTTGCCCACACATTTAAAAGAGATGGCACGCACCTACTGGAACAATTATCATCGATCGCAGGAGGAATAGCAGAACAGAAAGACTGTGATATTGACACAAATTCTTTCGCGATTGCTACTAGCCACACACAGTGGGCAGCAGAGAAAACATGTCCATTTGCATTATTTTAGCAGCCTGTTAGTAATTTCAACTTTTATTCAGTTAGCGGTTGACAACGATCGAATTGTTACAGAACCAGAGCGTACCTGGCTTATATCACTGACTTTCAGATGGCGCAGCTCTCGAAGAGAGACATTTCGCCTCGTTGACTAATTACGTATTTTTAATACACAAATCTGTCAGTGCCTCAACCACGCACGTGCCTGACACGCCGAAACCAAACAGGCTTGTGTCTAACCACTCAAACGTATGTGGATACCCTCTGAGAGACTGTCGTTGAAGTTCATTTCCACTGGTATACGCAAAAGCCACACTCTAAGCTTTTTTCGATAAGAATATCACTTTCATTTGCTCCGCTGAATAAGCTCGCTGCTCATCGTCTGTAAAAGTGATACGCGATACATTTTACGAGTGACAGTTGCGGTGCACGCCGAAATTGAGCCGGCGGTCGGCGCAGACCACCGAGTGTACTCGATAATCCACCTTCAGGGCTGACACGCGCTCTCTCTCTCTCTCTCTCTCTCTCTCTCTCTCACACACACACACCACACACACACAAACACACACACACGCCCTTTGCTCTGGTTTTCCGCGCCACCGCTCTAGCGCGAGCTATAACACCCTTGCACACTCGGCTGGAAGTTTCAGCTGATGTTTCCAGCTCACAGCATCCGTACTTTTATCCTAATGGTGCACAGGGGCAAGGCAGCGTCATCCAGCCGCACGCAAAAATGAGTTTGCTGGGCGAAAAAAAAGAAAAAAAATAAAGGGCAGAAAAAAGGGAAAGGGTGGAATCATGGGCCGCGACGGCAAATTGTCCCCCAGGGATGTTAGAGCTGACGCCAGCAAACACACACACATACACACACACTAATGAAAAGGGGCACAGAAGGGTTGCACTGCACGGGCGTGACCCAGCACAGTCGAACGCTCTACAGTCGACTGCAATACCAGCAGTTTTTCGCCACTTTGGGCGCTAGCACGCTAAACCTAATTACTGAAATAACTGTAGCCATTACCAAACTTTTGTTTTTCACCTCAGCCTTATACAGTGTCATCGCGGCCAGTCACCTACAAACTACACTCCTTATTTGAGTTTCCTTGCAGAGGAATCTTTACTCTGTGTGCCCTGATTGTACTGTAATCGGCCATCTTATACAAAGCTAAAAAGACATCACATAACGGAGATCGTTATGGAAATGTGGGAAAACCCCATGTGGCAGACGCTTGCATGTAACGATAGCCACCCCACGAAATGTTAACTGATTCTACCTTCGCTACATGGTAGAACAAAACAGTAATAAATGAAAAGCGACATTTTGCTTATGTTCTACGGGACTAATTTATTTAGTTAACCAGTCTTTGGCATATGTGACCATCATCAGACTAACTGAATATCGTCTTATAGAAATCACAATATTTGTAAACTACATTGGAAAAGATGTTATTCATAAATAAAGGGGGAAAACCACAAAAAACATGAACACTATACTAAAAAAAACAGTGGCAATGCATCAACTTAAATTAGCAACCCTAAAAAATAAAATTAGTGCTTGGCAAGACTACTAAAGAATAGCCTCGATTGGCATTACAGAAAGTGATGGAGGACAAAGTAAAAGTTTCAAGTGACTATTGTAACAATAGAATATTGAGTACGAAGGCAACCACAATAGAACAAAAATAGAGGAGTGGAAAGGAACAGACAATGTGGGAATCAGTGGAAAACAGAGGAATAAGTGTAGTTTGTAACAGGAGAGCTGTACAGCTGTTTTGTCTTGTAATGTCAAATGATGACTGTGGTACACATTTTTGCTGATTTCTAGGACATCCACCAGACTGAGTTTTCGGCCTTCGCTTTCTAAGTGAAGGACGCGGAACTGTGGCCGACAGCTGTGGTGGTCCTCATTCACTACACGCTCAGGAAATGTGGAATCATAATTCTGCAACCTCAGCTGCGTTCATTTTCGGCCACCCTAGTTGCTATGTCTCTACCTGACCAACCAATTTAAAACTTATTACAATCAGGACAAGTTATTTTGGGAACCCCACTGTTGGACAGTAACTGGGTCTTATCTTAGCTACTGAAAATACGCTGGGCTCTATTTTTTATATAGTAGGAAATCTCGTAGTTGCAGGATTTCAGTGGTTTTGCTACACTCTATGATACCTTACTAGGTAGTAGACTGTGGAAGGAGCAGCGGAAGGACCTAAGAGAATGGGTGTTATTTTCAATTTTTGTTCATACGCCGCTACGGTCGCAGGTTCGAATCCTGCCTTGGGCATGGATGTGTGTGATGTCCTTAGGTTAGTTAGGTTTAAGTAGATCTAAGTTCTAGGGGACTGATGACCATACTGCTCAGAGCCCTTTGAACCATTTTTGTTCATACGCGACATGTGGTCAGTCAGGACACAACTGTAGCCACTGGTTGAGGTAATAAATTTTGAAGTCTTATTTGAAAATGAGAACAGATATTAAACGGTGCACCCATGTAAAGCTTCTATTGTTTATTTTAGTTATTTTGCGGCTACCGGACTGGAGTATGGGAGCTTTGCAGAGTGAACTCACGTCGTTAATAAATAAACTTACCATGTGCCTAATACGTAGTTTAATAATACGTGTCTCTTAGTATATATACGTCGTCATAGATTACAGTCACATTAAGAGATACGAAACACGGTGCAGTTGAGATAAACGTTTCTTGGAAGATGCGTGGCGTGCTGAAAAGTAATGCCTCCGAATTTTTTACGTTAAAACTCTTAAATAAAACGAACGTTATTAACTTTCTACATATTTATTTTTCATGTTTACATATTTCTTTTTCAACTTAATCACGCTGGCGACGAGTACATTTTCCCTACGAAAGACCAGTTTCTTGATGCCGTCACTGTAGAATGTTTGACTTTGCTGATGGCGCCACAACCTCCCCTGCACTTGCAACCCTTCATCGCTATCAAAGTGAAGTCCTCGAAGATGTTCTTTAAATTTTTGAAACAGACGAAAATCCGATGGCGCCAAATTGGGACTGTATGGAGCGTGATCGACGACAGTGAACCCAAGGCGTCGGACTGTTGCAGATGCCGTAGCCTTCGTGTCTGGTCTGGTATTGTCATGCTGAAGGAGAGGTGGTCCATGTGCGGACGAACTCTTCAAAACCGTGCTTTTAGTTTTCTGATGGGTTACGTCACCATGTTTCTCACGTACCTACATAGTTACGTTACACATTGCTATGTTAGACGCTACAAGTCGGAGCCTTCTAGTGGCAGAGGGCTGCAAATAAGTAGACACGAAGAATGAAGATGTAGACTGTTAATAACGTTTGTGTTAGTTTAAAAGCTGTAAAAGTTCTCTCATAAAAATTTGGAGGCATTACTTTTGAGCACGCGCTCGTATCTTAAAAATATATTTACCTCTAGCGCATTGTTTTTACATCACATGATATGACTGTAGTCTACGAAATAAACACCTAATCAGTATCTTTGGATATCGCGTTGACAACTGCATAATAAGCTGAAGAAGTATGTTGATTGAAACTATCATATAATTAGGCACTTACTTGACTTATTGCCAAACGTGTTTGTCATATGCTAAGGTATCTACATACGGCAAGTTAAATTACGCGAAAAAGTTGCCGTCACGTAAGAAATACGAAACACATTTTACACGAGATAAATGTATTTTGAAACATACGGATGGTGATGAACATGCACACACTATTGGTCTGGCTTTAATAAACTATTCTTATTGAGGAGCCTGCGTTATTGTATATTAACATGACACACACCGCCCCTTGAAAAAGTTCAGAGGACGATTTTATAGCTGGCATATAAGCTACGACAGCATAGTAACTACTAACAACTGCCGGCCGAAGTGGCCGAGCGGCTCTAGGCGCTATAGTCCGGAACCGCGCGACCTCTACGATCGCAGGTTCGAATCCTGGATGTGTGTGATGTCCTTAGGTTAGTTCGGTTTAAGTAGGTCTAAGTTCTAGGGGACTGATGACCTCAGCAGTTAACTCCCATAGCGCTCAGAGCAATTTGAACCATTAATTACTAATAACTGTAAACAGCATATGTGAATTCGCCCAAACACTTGTGACCGGGCAGTGTTAAGTAATGGAACATCATCCAAAATAAATGTTCGAGACTCTCTCCAGAAAGTTTTCAAGTGTGTGCTAAGTTTATTCTGCACACTTTCACTTCCGAACAAAAACTACGATGCATTGACGCCTGCCGCGACTAGATTGAAATGAAAGACACGGAAAATTCTTTTCTGGAAAGAATCGTCACGGGCAAGGAGACGTGTTGTCAATACGAACCTTCTACAAGACGACAAAGTACAGAAATTCACATGAAGGTTAACTCTTTGACGACATAAGCAACATTCATACTAATGTGACGCACTGGTTGAACATCCCGAAGACAGACTTTTGGGAAAGTTTCACATGATTGTATGATGTTCTGGTCGTTTGCCTCAAGAGGGGAGGAATGCTCTGTAGAGCACCTGAGTAGTTAAAAGCACTATCTTAGCCTTTCTTTTTATTAATCTTGTCTCATTTTGGACTGACGGGGTACGCACCTTTCACGAGAACTACTTAGGGCTTTTCCCAGGTAATTAATGCTGCAGTCTCACACTCCCCGTATTATCTACGATTGTTCGCTGTAGCGAGGGAATACACGATCTGCTAAACTCGAGGATTTCTTCTTTCTTGTTAAAAGTGTTTTCCTGTTTGTGAATTTCTGTGGTTTCCCGGAACAAACGGGTGTGGTAGTTATTCTCTACAGCGAAACGTTGTCGTGACGAGTACGTAATTGTAATCTCCGGCCGCGGGCTTGACTTTAGTCAGCTTCCGCAAATGAAGGGTGAACATCGGACAACGCCAAATCACTCATAGTGCCAATAGGCAATAAGCCCATAGGTGGCCACGACAGCTTCAACAATTGAGTCTACAAAAGGACCAAATGGGGACTAGCTGGGGATATTGTACGTATACAAAGAAGGGCAGCAAAGGATTGTGTGGCCGTTGAGAGAGAGTCATGACGATGCTGAAAAATCTGAACTGGTTCACGCTGGGGAAGACGGCTGCAAACTATTCCGCGAAACCCTACTTTGTAAATTACAACGAACTATAAATGAAGAATCTAGGAATATAATACATAGTGTATCAAAAAGAATCATCTGATTTTTAAAAAAATCATAACTATTATGTTATTTGGGATATGTGCGTCAACAACGTACGGTCGGAAAAAACTCTAGAATTTTACATGTTCCGCTAGGAAACAGCCCTTCAGTTCTAATGAAAATGGTGTCGGTGTAACATAAAGGTTTTGTGGTCTATGTTTTGCGCAGTGCGGGTCAGTAATAACTGTTCAGCGTGACTTTCGTACTAGTTATGATGTGGATCCTCCTACATCACAGAGCATTAGACCGTGGCATGAAAATTTCCGATAAACAGGTTGTTTGTGTAAAGGCAAATCGCCAGGCCGTCCCCGTGTGTCTCACACAGACGTCGAACGCATCCACCATAGTTTCACATGGAGTCCGTAAAAATCCGTTCGCCTTGCAGCTCGACAGCTCAGAATGCCCCCGATGTCAGTCTACTGCTGGCAAGTTGGAGGATGACAGTTTTCTTCCACGCTTGGTGTTTAGTGCCGAGGCAACATGCCATTCAAATGGAAAGGTGAACCGTCATAATGTGAGAATGCAGAGTGCGGAACAGCCACATGAAGTCGTACAACATGACGGGGACTCACCATAATTTAATGTGTTTTGTGCAGTTTTACGGGAAAAGGTGTATGGTCCATTTTTATTTGCCGAGAACACTGTTACCGGAGGCACGTATCTCGATATGCTTGAGAACTTTCTTTTCCCACGGTTCGATTCGAACGACTTCATTTACCACCAGGGTGTGGCAGCGCCACACTGGCATCTGGAAGTGCGGGGATTTTTAAAGCAAGGGAATGCCGTGCGATGGATCGGTCGCACTGGACCAAATCATTCAGCCTTACATTACTCGCCTCCAAGGTCACCGGACCGGACTGTGATTATTTCCTGTGGGGGTTTATAAAAGACTGTTTATGTGCCTCCGTTACCAACAACAATGAATGAATTGAAACATTGCATAACAGCAGCTGTGGAAGCTGTAACTCGAGACATGCTCGCTGCGGTGTGGGAAAAAATTGTATACCTTTTTATGCCTGGGATCAACAGCCATGTAGAACTTTATGAAAGACACCATATTTACGCCAGTGCCTGTGACTGGCATAAATATGATGTCATTTATAATTTTGTATACCGTATTGACACATCAGGTTACCTTCCATTCAGAAGGCTGTTGCACGCAGCGACTGTTATATTGACTTGTAAATAAAAGATGTCAGCTGTCAGTCGTCCTTTTTAAATTTTATTGGCAAGTCTAGATTTCAGCTAGAAACTAGCCATTCTCAATACACTATCGTTTTTGATCAATGCATGTAATGCCTGTTGGTCGGGCTTCATCCACAGTTCAATAAATACTCAACGAACTGTGGATGAAGCCCAACCAACCGGCATTACAAGCATTGATAAAAAATGATAGTGCATTGAGAATGGCTAGTTTCTAGCTGAAAACTAGATCTGCCAATAGAATTTAATAAGGAGGACTGATACATGAAATCTATTATTTACAAGTATTGACACATGCCGTGCATCTCAATGAGGGCATATTTAACACCTATGTAAAGGTACGAAAAAAAAAACTTTTTGCCCTTCCCGCTCATCTAAAACATAATTTATTGCACATGTTTATTAGTTTCAGAAATAAAGACGTGCCAAATCGGTTGAGTCTTTTCGATACACACTGTATAATCCCCTATGTATCGCTCCCGCAGGGATTGTAACGACAAGGTCAGTGCAATTGAAGGAAATTCAGAGGCGGTTGTGCGACCAATCTTGCTCTGCTCAATACGTGAATGGAACGGGTAGAATAAGTGGTACAATGAGAGGTACCCTGTGCCACGAAATTCACAGTGGTTCGCAGAGCACGGATGTAAATGCAGATCTGCGGTAGTGTCGGGGCGTGAGGTGAATGGCGGATGCTGGGAGCAATCTCAGGCGTCGCCGCGAGACGAGGTCAGTGGGTCAGCGCAGGAAGTTTCCTAGTTAGGGGTGGATCAGCGCCTGGCCGCGCGTGCTGGACTACGTTCTAGATAAGAAACGTGAGCTGCCTCGCTTAGGGAAATAACGCCGCACCACTGCAGTGGCTCTGAACAAAATGCTTACTGATCTTCGTTTCTCTATGCAGATCAGTATCCCAGTCCACAAAATGGCGATACAGAATGTACCGGGTGATCAAAAAGTCAGTATAAATTTGAAAACTGAATAAATCACGGAATAGTGTAGATAGAGAGGTACAAATTGAAACACATGCTTGGAGTGACATGGGGATTTATTAGAACCAAAAAATACAAAAGTTCAAAAAATGTCCGACAGATGGCGCTTCATCTGATCAGAATAGCAATAATTAGCATAACAAAGTAAGACAAAGCAAAGATGATGTTCTTTACAGGAAATGCTCAATATGTCCAGCATCATATCTCAACAATAGCTGTAGTCGAGGAATAATATTGTGAACATCACTATAAAGCGTGATTACGTAGGCTTTCCCGGCGTAATAAGTCTTGAAAGTCTCTTCGGGTTTGCTGCCGGATCCTAAAATCAACTTGACTCGATATTTCGGCGATCCAGCTGGTCGCCATCTTCAGGAAAATGCTGCTTATGCTGATGAGTCCCGCTGAGAACTGACGCCAGGTTGCAAATCGACGTCCTATATAGGCCACCGTTCAGTACACGGCGCATGCGCCGCCCATCACAGTTTCTGCCTTCCAAAACAGGGAGGTGGCGCCGCCCTTAGTGAAACACTGCGACGATATATCGCAATCAAGGCCGCACCGACGAACGTTCAGTTTTGATGCGAGATAATACAGGATTCCACGTTTTGCTAAGAGGAAACCCATTGTCTCTGTTGATTAAATTATCACTCAACCTAATTTCAATCGCCTCTTTATACACACTGTTCCAAAAACCGGAAATGTTGGCAACCACAACAGTTTCCTCAAATTTCATTTTGTGTCCTTCATTTAGGCAGTGTTCTGCTACCGCCGATTTTTCCGGCTGTTGTAGCCTCGTATGTCGGCGATGTTCCACACACCTGTCTTGCACTGTGCGAATACAACGGCCAACGTAAGCTTTCCCACATTGACATGGAATTTTGTACACCCCGGATTTCCTAAGCCCCAAATCATCTTTCACAGAGCCGATCAGAGCCCTAATCTTAGAAGGTGGACGGAAAACACTCCTAATGTTAAAATTCCTTAAAATTCGTCCAATCTTAAACGATAAGCCTCCAGAATAAGGAAGAAAGGCCACAGATCTCTGTTCCTCTTCGTACACCTCCGGAGAGTTGATTTTAGGATCCGGCAGCAAACCCGAAGAGACTTTCATCACTATAAAGCATTTCCGGAGTTATGGTGAGGCATTGGCATCGGATGTTGTCTTTCAGCATCCCTAGAGATGTCGGTCGATCACGATACACTTGCGACTTCAGGTAACCCCAAAGCCAATAATAGCACGGACTGAGGTCTGGGGACCTGGGAGGCCACGCCTGACGAAAGTGGCGGCTGAGCACACTATCATCACCAAACGACGCGAGCAAGAGATCTTTCGCGCGTCTAGCAATATGGGGTGGAGCGCCAATCTGCATTTTGGTTCTAATAAAACCCCATGTCATTCCAAGCATGTGTGTCAATTTGTAACTCTCTATCTACATTATTCCGTGGTTTTTTAAGTTTTCAAATTTATACTGACTTTTTGATCACCCAGTACTTTGCACCGACTTGAGCTTCTCCGTCCCCCAAAACAACTGCTTTAAATAGTACTTATGCATTAGGATAAAGATTACATTCTTTCTCAGTCTGAACTTGATTGTTCATACGTGGGTCATTCCAAAAGAAAAGAGGATTCGGAACTCCAGGCATTTTTATTCAAGGCAATGAAATAAAACCTACGTTACATCTTTGTATCTTAGCAACTTTCCTACTTGGTCGCCGTGCATATTCAAACATTTGTCATAGCGCTCCACAGTATTTTCTATGTCTCCTGTATAGTCCGTTGTCATTTGCTTGTTATTTCCGCTTAAAGAATTATTTAATTTGGGAAAATGATGGTAATCGCTCGGGTCAATCTGAGCTAAAAGGTGGATGTCTGAAAACTTCCATCTGAAAACGCCTAAGAATCTTCTTCATCAATGTAGCAGAACGCGGGCGTTGTCGGTTTATGTCCACTGACAAGAGCCCACTGTATTTATAATCTCTCCTCCAGGCAAAAAGTTCGTGATTAGGACGCACATTCGATCAATGAATGCGGTGTCTGTTACGTTCTAGGTGCTCAGAATTTATTTGGATTTTTTGGATTTTGTTGGGCAACGTGAATGAAGCCGTTCAGTTGACTGGTGCTTTCTTTCTGGACATTCATGCGAAACCATGGACTCATCACCAATAACAGCGTTGGTTAAAAGCTCCTCACCATCTTTGTCGTACATAGTGAGAGGCGCCAGTGCAGATCTTGTTCGTTATATTTTGTGTTCGAACCCAGCTGGCACATCACTGACAATTCGAGTTGAAGGCGAGCCCCCAACAGAAGGTGCACAAGGCAAGACATACGTAACACTTCTGTCTTACGTCACACAAATAGCTTCCAAGTTGACGTCCATACGTAAAATGCGGATATAAGCCGGCACACGGCTCCACTGACAAGGGAACATTCTCAGGTGTAGGTAAACGATCTTGATGTATTTTGGCGGGTATGCGGCGAGATCAAAATAATGCAACAGGTTTTTTTTTCGTTTTTGTCGAATTTCTCTGCCTAAAACAGCTGATGTGAAAAACATTCGCAACTGCGACAAAATTTCGTAATATTATTACAGCTGCAGTTCGTCACCACTTTGTAGCTCTTCTGACATGTACGCATGTCTGAAGGAACAGACACTGTGATACAATTACGTAGTTTGCCGTTGCATGCACAGGACAGGAAGGCAAATGCGCTCGAATGGAAAAGACATGTACGCAGAGCAGAGCATTAGCCAACAGAAACAAAGTACCTGTCGGTTTAACCAGTGTGCCAATCGTCATCTGGGCAACACACATAAGTCGGTACTTAAATCTTATCCAACAGCAAATGCGCGAAGATGTGCACTGTTGAATGGATTGCCTTTTTTTCTGATTTCAGAGTAAAATGATATCTTTTGTTTCCAAAGGATTATTCTTTAATTCGCTGTTGCCTTTGTATCGCACGTTCACAGTCACGCAGGACGCGTAAAACGTTTCTGAGTAGATTATTAAATGAAAGAATACGCTGTTGTAATTACGCAGATAGATACTAAAAGACACCAAAAAGCGTATCGTCGGATTTGCTTTCGCCTGGAAGCATGAAAAAATATTGGTTGTCTCTCGAAAATATAACACACGGCATTTTTCACAGCGCTTGCAATCATATGTTAAGCGTCACTGTTGATAGATACTTTCTTTAACGCTTTTGTATAGCTACTAGAATGAAGGAAACACCTAGCGCAATGATCACATGGATAATCAAAGGCGGAATTGCTACACGCCCATGTGCGCGTTATTGTGTGTGTGTGTGTGTGTGTGTGTGTGTGTGTGTGTGTGTGTGTCGTATTGCTACTGTTTCACGTCAGCGAGCTTCAAAAGAACAGTTCTGTATTTTCACCGGTGCGCTCGATAAATCGGTGTACGCTTAATCGGCGAACAATGTAGGTGCGAAGCTTCGAGCTGCCAAGCGTGAAATTAGCGACGCGGCTGTGCAATGGATCGACAGTGGCAGCAGCAGGGGCCGCAATAGGAGCTCTTCCTCTTAACACCGGCACCAGAGCGCAGCGGCCCGTGGCGCCCAGCCATGTGCAACCCGCATAGCGCTCGTGCTGACAAGAATGGCGAACGTGCCAGGACCTATAAGCCTTTACTCGCCAGGGAACGCTTAAATGCATCTCGCTGTGCTCATAAACCGAGTTTTCCAGGACTTCAAACGAAAAACGTAAGTACGACGAATGTGTCACTGCCGCATATAAATAAAAGTTTTAAAATATTGTACACTACTGGCCATTAAAATTGTTACACCAAGATGAAATGTAGATGATAAACGGGTATTCATTGGACAAATATATTATACTAGAACTGACATGTGATTACATTTTCACGCAATTTGGGTGCATAGATCCTGAGAAATCAGTACCCAGAACAACCACCTCTGGCTGTAATAACGGCCTTGGTACACCTGGGCATTGAGTCAAACAGAGCTTGGATGGCGTGTACAGGTACAGCTGCCCATGCAGCTTCAACACGATACCACAGTTCATCAAGAGTAGTGACTGGCGTATTGTGACGTACCAGTTGCTCGCCCACCATTGACCAGACGTTTTCACTTGGTTAGAGATCTACATCTACATTTATACTCCGCAAGCCACCCAACGGTGTGTGGCGGAGGGCACTTTACGTGCCACTGTCATTACCTCCCTTTCCTGTTCCAGTCGCGTATGGTTCGCGGGAAGAACGACTGTCTGAAAGCCTCCGTGCGCGCTCTAATCTCTCTTATTTTGCATTCGTGATCTCCTCTGGAGGTATAAGTAGGGGAAAGCAATATATTCGATACCTCATCCAGATATGCACCCTCTCGAAACCTGGCGAGCAAGCTACACCGCGATGCCGAGCGCCTCTCTTGCAGAGTCTGCCACTTGAGTTTGTTAAACATCTCCGCAACGCTATCACGGGTACCAAATAACCCCTGACCGTAATAACCATAATTTATTTTATTTAATATTTATTTATTTATTTAACTGGCAATATTAGGGCCATCAGGCCCTCTCTTACATCTAACCAGGCATTCTACTTATTTTACATTCATATGTTTTAGTAGGCATGTTAAACTACATCTAATACAAAAAGTGAAATAAACAATTAGAAAGGTACACCTGGAAAAATACATACATATAGATTTTATATTCGTAGATCATAAGTACTGTTATAATTAGACATTATTGAAGAGACAGATTTAGATAGGAGTGCTGGCAGCAGGGAGTATGAGGGAGACTCATGCTGAAGGGAGGAGACGAACAGAGACACATGATGAAACATAATTAAGGAAATATAAAGGAAAAGAAGATTGCGTGGCTAATAGAGATAGATGAAGAGGAAGGCATCTCAGGAGCAAGATAGGAGACGCTAGCTTTGCTATTTGACAGATGAGAGGATTGGCCTTGTACATTAATTTTGTGGAGAACTTTATGAGGATGATAGTAGGAAATGCTTCAACTTCTTCTTAAAAGCAGCAGGAGATTGAATTTTGCGCAAGGTAAGGGACAGTTTGTTCCAGAGGCCGACAGCGGCAACTGAGAAGGAGTTCGCAAAAGTTTTAGTTTTGTGAGTGGGCACAGTTAGGATACCAAATAAGAGTGACCTCGTGTTTCGATTATGATGGCATGACAGGTTTTTAATCTCTGAAGCAAGGTACTGGGGTGCTTGCTCGACGAGGAGTCGGTGAAGTAGACATAGAGTGTGGTAGTCACGCAATTTGTCCGACTGCAGCCACCCTAGCTCGGAGTATGAAGCACTAACATGATCATATCGGCGAATGTTGCAGGTGTAACGCACACAGGCATTCATGGTTAGCTCTAGCCGTCTTTTGTTTTCACTACTCATACCTTGTTGAATCACATCACAATAGTGGAGGTTCGGTAGAACGAGTGCTTGCACGAGCTGGCGTTTCAAGTCCAGTGGAAATATGTTCCGAAACTTTTTGAGAGCATAGAAACAAGCAGACGTCTTTCGGCACACTGCGACTGTATTCTCCGCCCAGTTGAGATGCTCATCCAAAGTTGCACCCAAGTTCTTCACTGCTTTCTGATATGGTATTGGAGTACCATCGAGCAGAATAGGAGGTAGCCGTTCGCGGAAATCTGAACTTATTAATTTCTGATGGGCTATTAAGATTACTTGCATCTTTTTTGCATTTAGTTTAAGCCCCAGGTTTTTCGCCCATGTCACTACTGAAGACAGATCATCATTCATCTGAGCGATTGCAGTGTTTACATCTTCAGGTCTGACGCTTAGGTAGAGCTGGAGGTCGTCGGCATAGAAATGATATTTACAGGAGGACAGAACCGACGAAATATCGTTGACATATAAAGAAAACAAAAGTGGTTCTAAGACTGATCCTTGTGGCACTCCCGAGGAAACATGTTTCCAGGAAGATTTTTCATTTACGCAGACAACACATTGCTGTCTTTTAAGTAGCTTTCAAACCATCTCATTGCACTATCAGAGAAATTAAGCTGTTGCATTTTTCTGAGCAATATGTCAAAGTTAAGTGTCAAAAGCTTTGCTGAAGTCCAGTAACGTCAATATTGTTGCCTTTCGATTGTCGATGGCATATTTCAGGTCATCAGTTACTTCAATTAGAGCAGTGATTGTGCTGTGATGTTTACAGAAACCGGATTGAAATTTGTCATATAGGCTGAATTCATGCAAGTTTTCAGTGATTTGGTCATGAACAATATATTCAAGTGCTTTGGAAACAGCAGGCAGTATGCTAATTGGTCGGTAATCACTTGGCAGTTGCGGGTTTTCGATCTTAGGGATGGGTCGAATTATGCTTCTTTTCCATACAGTGGGGTATATTCCGTTCACGAGGGAAAAATTAAATATGTCAGTTAAGACAGGTACTAAGATATCGGCAACATTCTTAACCATGGTTATACCGATACTGTCGTTGCCTATTGCATCAGAAGAGATTCTCATTATTGCTTTTCTTGCCGTATTTGTTGTTACATGTTTTAGATGGAAGGTATCGTTGTTAGTTATCCTGTTTGGGGATTCTTGTGGACGGTAATTATCAGCCGTGCGGGTATTCAGAGGTGCAGAGAAGAATTCATTTAATTCGTTAGCTGACACATGAAAAGTAGTTTCCGATTTTGCCTTTCCGACCCCAAAGCTACGGAGATTCTTCTATAGAGTCGTGGGCGTCAGATCGCTGCATACAAGGGAGCGAGCGTGCCTGATTTTAGCATTGCGAATGCATTGTTTCACTCTGTTCCGTAGCTTTCTATATTCTTCGAAACGCTCGGGTTTCGGATCTGCCTTGAAACGCCTGTGGGTAGCATCCCTATTAGTCATCATTTGACGTAATTCAGCTGTCAGCCTTGGAGCAGGAGATTTTCTTACACGGATTGTGCGCACAAGTGCATGTTTGTCATAGAGGGCAGTGAGTTTATCACCAAGTTCATTAATTTTGCCGTCGATTGTAGGTTCTCTGATTATTTGATGCCATGAGATTTCTGAGCAATCGGCTGTTAGAGCGTCAAGGTCAATACGTTTCATGTTGCTACCAGTTATGTAACGCGATTTGATCCTTGGGGGCTGCACAGAGTAGGCCAGGAATATTACATCACGTGCTGAGAGGCCAGGGGCCGATGTTTGACCAACATCTATAACTTTGTCAGTCTGTTCCGTTGCGATTACGTCTATAAGAGTATGACTGTGCGCCGTATGGTGTGTAGGTTGTAATGCAAGAATGTTCATGTTATTGCAACTAAACAGTCTTCTTAGGTTTATTGCGGGGGGAGTGTCCCTTAGCAGGTCTATGTTCAAGTCACCCATTACTAAGACATGTTCGTATTGACACTGAAGTGAATGTAATTCCGACTGTAAGGAACTCATTGAGTTTATTTTTGGCGGCTTGTACACGACGCCAGTCAAGAATTCCCGACTTTGTATATTTATTTCAATGAACATGAATTCAGCCTCTTTTTCTTCAGCAGGATTTGACGTACATAATACTTTCGCTTTGAGATCTGTTCGTATATACGCGCCGACCCTGCCACCTCGCTTTTTTGATCTGTCTGCCCTAAGAAATGTGTACCCTGGGAGATGAATAGATGCAGAGGATATGTGTGGTTTCAACAACGTTTCGGATAAGAGGATTACGTAGTAGTTTAGTTGGTTGAAGAGGAGGCTAAGTTCTTCGTAATGTGCAGGTAAAGACTGGATGTTACAGAGAGCTGCTAAAAGCTCTGACGCGTTCCGCTGAGCAGCCTGGAGTAGGGTGGCAGACTGGTTTGTCCCTTTGTTAGGCACTACCTGCCGCGAGGGGCACTGGCCGGTGCTTCCGCCAAGTGACATAACACAAGGGTGTCTGAGATTTTGCGCGCCCTGTTTGTGACTCCGCGAGTGCCGAAAGAAAGGCGACTGCAAGAGATTTCCTGAGGTTACGGGAGTATAGAAAATGGATTAGTGGTATTCGGTGCAAGGAGAATATGACCAAAATAGTGACGGCTGTGTGTCGCTGTGTGTCCTATGTCGTAAGAGGAGAAATGTAATTAGCGTATTTGAAACAACTTACGGTGGAAATAAGGGAAAGGGGGGTGATTTAAGAGGCCGATGCTGCCAGCAGAGAGAAGTAAGCTTAATAATTAATAGATTATCGTAGAAAGCTAGAATTAAATTGAAATTTACTAAAGTGATACTGGCAATGATTATCGTAGGAAGCTACAATTAGATTGAAATTTGCTAAAGTGATACTGATAGTGATTTTTGTTAGGAACAATTTAAACCGAAGAGATGGATGATTAATGAACTAAAGGAGAGACTAATAATTGCAATAGAACTATTACAGAATGGAAGAGAATAAACTGACAAAATGAAAAAAGTATTAGCAGTAACTAAAATTAAGTAAAGGTTAGAGCTGCAGGTACAAACAATAGTAAAAAGTTAATACAGTTACAAAAACAATTAGTTGAAGGTACAAATATGGGTATAATTAAAAAGTTAATACGATTACAAGACAATATATCTGAGTATAGGGCTGTTACAATTTGCAAATGGTGTTAAGTTTGCACTTTTGGCTCGAGTAGCTTCACTTAATATTATTCAGTTCTGTCATGTTTGTGACTGTCTTCTTTCCAGCTGCTGTCTTAATGATTACTCTACCATCCTGAGTCCACACGTTCTGAAGACCGAAATGGGATATGGCACTGTTTAAAATCTTTAGCCGTTCGTGTGTCACACCTTCCCATATTGTAAGCCCTGTCCTTGCTAACTTCTTCTTCTGGGTAAAGATCTCTGCCCTTTTTCGGTACGAGACAAATTTAATTATTATTGGAGTGGTAGTTTTCGTCCCACCCGATGGCCCCTGTCAATGTCTGCCTTGGTCACTTCAACGCCTAATTTTTCACGCGCAACCTGAATAAGCAGGTTGTCTGTGTCTTCTTCCTTATTTTCTGCTACTCCAAACAGTCGTAGACTATTTCGCCTTTGGTAATGTTCTAGCTCGTCTGTTGCGGCAGATAGTTTCACTTCCAACTCTCGTGCCTTTTTCTCGTATTCAGACACAGACTTTTTTAGTGATGTAATTTCGGCAGTATTGGCCTCAACAGTTTCACACATTTTGGCCAATACTGCTGCCGTTACAGTATCTGATATAGTACCTGCTATCAGATCTAGATTGTTTTTATCGCGAAGCGCAGCGTTTACCTCAGAGCGGACCAGCTCCGCTATACCGGGAGCCGCGGCCACACCTTCCGCCGCACCTGCTGCTTCCCCGCTGCTGGACGCGCTGCTGTTCACTCTTCTGTTTATCATTTTCTCGAAGATATTGGCGGAGCACAGAAAAAAATAGCACTACTGCACAGAACACTGGTGTTTACACGATTTCCACTTGTACTAGACAACACCACCTGCGAGAACACCTTCAAATTCAACTAAATTCCGCGAGCCAAACTTAACACGTGTTACACTGCAGCCGCCATGACAATAACGGCCTTGATAAGCCTGGGCATTGAGTCAAACAGAGCTTGGATGGTGTGTACAGGTACAGCTGTCCATGCAGCTTCAACACGGTACCACAGTTCATCAAGAGTAGTGACCGGTATATTGTGACGACCCAGTTGCTCGGACACCATTGACCAGACGTTTTCAGTTCGTGAGAGATCTGGAGAATGTGCTGGCCAGGGCAGCAGTCGAACATTTTCTGTATCCAGAAAGGCCCGTACAGGACCTGCAACACGCGGTCGTGCATTATCCTGCTGAAATGTAGGGTTTCGCAGGGATCGAATGAAGGGTAGAGCCACGGGTCGTAACACATCTGAAAAGTAACGTCCACTGTTCAAAGTGCTGTCAGTGCGAACAAGAGTTGACCGAGACGTGTAACCAATGGCACCTCATACCATCACGCCGGCTGATACGCCAGTATGGCGATGACGAATACACGCTTCCAACGTGCGTTCACCGCGATGTCGCCCAACACGGATGCGACCATCATGATGCTGTAAACAGAACCTGGATTCATTCGAAAAAATAACGTTTTGCCATTCGTGCACCCAGGTTCGTCGTTGAGTACACCATCGCAGGCGCTCCTGTCTGTGATGCAGCGTCAAAGGTAACTGCAGCCATGGTCTCCGAGCTGATAGTCCATGCTACTGCAAACTTCGTCGAACTGTTCGTGCAGATGGTTGTTGTCTTGCAAACGTCCCTATCTGTTGACTCAGTGATCGAGACGTGGCTGCACGATCCGTTACACCCATGCTGATAAGATGCCTGTCATCTCGACTGCTAGTGATACGAGGCCGTTGGGATCTAGCACGGCGTTCCGTATTACCCTCCTGAACCCACCGATTCCATATTCTGCTAACAGTCATTGGATCTCGACCAACGCGAGCAGCAATGTCGCGATACGATAAACCGCTATCGCGATAGCCTACAATCCGACTTTTATCAAAGTCGGAAACGTGATGGTACGCAATTCTCCTCCATACACTAGGCATCACAACAACGTTTCACCAGGCAACGCCGGTCAACTGCTGTTTGTGTATGAGGAATCGGTTGGAAACTTTCCTCATGTCAGCACGTTGTAGGTGTCGCCACCGGCGCCAACCTTGCGTGAATGCTCTGAAAATGCATATCACAGCATCTTCTTCCTGTCGGTTAAACTTCGCGTCTGTAGCACGTCATCTTCATGGTGTAGCAATTTTAATGGCGAGTAGTGCATGTTTCAAATATAAAGACAGAAACAGGAAAGACACTCAGTGGAGCAACAGTCCGAAATTTATCAAACTTTTGTAGAAATTAAACACATAACAGATGTCATATATTTTATTTGAGTCTGAACATATCACCAGTCAACATCAAAATGAGATCCTGGCTCCCACTGTCAACATCACGCTCTTGTTTTCATTGCAGCTTGGAACTAAACAGCCTGCGAATTCCATCTGGTAAATGTCTGACCTTGCCTGAAACGCATTATGTCTTAGTACTTGAAGATTGCTGGCTGGATGCTGACATCTGCAGACATACTCTATGGATGTTAACTAAGAGCAGGGGTGCGTCGTGCTAAATTTTACCAATGTGCTACAATGTGGTGGCTACAGCCCTTTTACTTAAAAGCACAGTAGTCGTAAATAAATTGTGTATATATATATATATATATATATATATATATATATATATATATATATTTTTTTTTTTTTTTTTTTTACGCTGAAGAGCCAGAGAAACAAGTACACCTGGCTAATATCGTGCAGAGCATACACAAGCACACAGAAGTGCCGCAACAAGACGTGGCATAAACTCAACTAAGGTCTGAAGTTATTGCTGGAAGGAAATGACATCATGAATCTTGCAGGGCTGTCCACAGACCCGTAACAGTACGAGGGGGTGGAGATCTGCTCTGAACAGCACGTTGCAAGGCATCCCACATATGTTCAATAATGTTCACGTCCTGCTAGTTTGGTGGCCAGCAGGAGTGTTTAAACTCAGAAGAGTGTTCTTCAAGCCACTCTGTAGCAATTCTGGACGTGTGGGGTGTCGCATTGTCCTGCTGGAATTGCCCAAGTCCGTAGGAATGCACAATGGACATGAATGGATGCAGGTGATTAAACAGGAGGCTTACGTCAATCTGTCAGAGTCGTAGCAGACTTATCAGGTGTCCAATATCATTCCAACTGCACACGCCCCACACCATTACAGAGCCTCCACCAACTTGAACAGTCCCCTGCTGACAGGCAGGGTCCATGGATTCATGAGGTTGTCTCCATACCTGTACACGTCCATTCACTCGACACAATTTGAAAAGAGACTCGTTCGACCAGGAAACATGTTTCCAGTCCTCAACAGTCCAATGTGAGGACGGGCCGAGGCGAGGTGTAAAGCATTGTGTCGTGCAGTCAGCAAGGGTACATGTGTAGGCCTTCAGTTCCGAAAGCCCAAAAAATGGCTCTGAGCACCATGGGACTCACTGCTGTGGTCATAAGTCTCCTAGAACTTAGAACTACTTAAACCTAACTAACCTAAGGACATCACACACATCCACGCCCGAGGCAGGATTCGAACCTGCGACCGTAGCAGTCGTGCGGTTCCAGACTGTAGCGCCTTTAACCGCTCGGCCACTCCGGGCGGCCCCGAAAGCCCATATCTACGATGTTTCGTTGAACGGTTCACACGCTGACACTTGTTGACGGCCCAGCCTTGAAATCTGCAGCAAGTTGTGGAAGGGTTGCACTTCTGTCACGTTGAACGATTCTCTTCAGTCGTCGTTGTTCCGTTCTTTCAGGATGTTTTCCCGGCCGCAGCCATGTCGGAGGTTCGATGTTTTATCGGATTCCTGATATTCATGGTACACTCGCGAATTGTTGGTACGGGAAAATCCCCACTTCATTGCTAGGTCGGAAATGCTGTATCTCTTCGCACCTGCGCCTACTTTAACACAATGTTCAAACACACTTAAATCTTGATAACCTGCCATTGTAGCGGCAGTAACCGACTAACAACTGCACCAGACACTTGTTGTCTTATATAGGCACTGCCGACCGCAGCGCTGTATTCTCCGTGTATGCATATTCCTGTATTTGAATACGCATGCCTATATCAGTTTCTTTGGCGCTTCAGTGCATATGTATAAACTGAACAGGTTAAATAAATTTAAATCTGTTAGCTAATAGCCGGCCGAAGTGGCCAAGCGGTTATAGGCGCTACAATCTGGAACCGCGCGACCGCTACGGTCGCAGGTTCGAATCCTGCCTCAGGCATGGATGTATGTGATGTCCTTAGGTTAGTTAGATTTAAGTAGTTCTAAGTTCTAGGGGACTGATGACCACAGCAGTTAAGTCCCATAGTGCTCAGAGCCATTTTTTTGTTAGCTAGTAGTTTAACATTGTGAGAGATAAAATAAAATGAAAGAAAAGTTGGTAGCAGCGGGAATTTAACCCAAGGTGACGAATTTCTAATCAGTGCGCTTTGTCACTTTTTGTTTTGACATCGCAGTACTTGTGGGCTCACCTTAAGAGCGCAGTTCACTACACTCGACCCGCTACGATCGAGGAACTTAAAGCAAGAATACGAGAGGAAATCCGTAGCATTCCTATTGAACCGTTAGGTCGAGTCATGCATAACTTTACTATTGGGCTGCCGGAGTGTGTGTGCTGAGGGGGAGTTCATCTATTGGATGTGATATTCCAGAAATAAAAATGCTTGTGACATTCAATAATGGCACACTCGGTACTATAAACTGACATAAATAAATGTTTAACCACTTGTGGACATCCATTAATTTCCATTCCAAAATTTCCCCTTCTTTGAGTAACCCTTTATTTCATCCACCTTAAGATAGGCAACTCCACTTACATATGCGTCCTGAGTGTGGATGCTGTAAGCGGGGTTGTCTCTCTTAAGGTGCATAAAATACTTTCGGCAGTAGTGTGATTGTTCCCAGTCATCATGACGCGTAGGAACTCATACAAAACGCATAGTTTATTTTCTTAGATGCACAAGCAACGTCTGAGGAATTGCGAGAGTGGAAGGGAATAGCCGATAAAATAGGAAAAAGATTTAGTAACAGTCTGCTCCAGTGACAATTCAGGGAAAGAGAGGACCTCTGCCAAGGCGACAGTCTTAACGCCACAGATATGCCACAATGACTTATAGCTGAACAATATAACATTCGTAACGAAAAATACCACATTATAATTAGACTACCAGAGCGACCATTACAACAATCCGCGCTGTTTGCTCTTCGAAAACCTCAGTATACATCCGCACAACCTGTCAGCAGGATACGCCTTTCAGCTGAAAACCGATTAGCAAATAGCAAGTAACTATCTTGTGGACGACCCCATTACATATATTCTAAAGGTTAAAATGATAAATGCATCCAAACAGCGAAGTGAAAAAAATAAGATAAACCTTTTTAGATTGAAATATCAGTGGTAGGCCGTAATATCTAGTGACACGAAAGACGAATTCCCATTAGCCAAAAGCGAGCATTTCTGCCGTCGATGAATTGCCTGGCGTCCTTCCATTTCCAGGGCGGTTATTCAGGGAGGCGCACGGGCGAGGCATCGATTGGCAGTGACACACACACACACACACACACACACACACACACACACACACACGAGAGAGAGAGAGAGAGAGAGAGACCGTCAAATGGACGGGAAAAGCGGGACAGTACAAAACTAACGGAATGGCACCAATTAATTTGCGTAGTAATTCAATCGTGAAGGAAGAGAACTGAAGGAGAAATAGAGGAGTGTTTTTTATTCATGAGGACCAATCGAGTTCAGGAAGCAGAACCTCTCCCTCTTACCAAACATCGACAGGATATCGTCAAAGTGATTTACGCGTTGTGGCCCGCCTGTTCATCATAGAAATGTCAGCCGGCCGACGCCGGAGCGGTTAATCAGATTTCGGCGCCCCCTAGCGCTGCGATGCGCGGACAAAACAGGGGATTTATTGCGCGGGCCGAAACTCGCGGCGGATGTCTAACTGCCGAGTTAACGTGGCAGCGACGCGCTCGCTCATTTCACATGTAACGTCTTTGGCACCAATTTCATAATCCAAATGCTATGTAACTTCCTCACAGGGAGAGTGTTAATTACGTAATTAGGGAGGGAGTGTTGGGATTGGGCATTGGGCTGCTTAATGACATCACGGTGGGACGGAAAATTCTGTCTCGTGAGAGGTACCTTGCCCTCTGCTACCGCTGTTAACACCGGATTACAGTTCTCCCTGATTACTTTGTACTGACCAGAATCCATGACGACCGTCACCACCACCGCTACCACCACCACTGAAAAGGTCCTGTAGCCATCTTTCATTAGTCCGGTAGCCCACTTTCATTAGCGCTTCTCATTCTTTTCCTTGTTTCTCTTTTTTCATAACTGATTGAATGAAAGTAATTGTATGTCATGTTTCTAGACGGTGGCGTAGTCTGTTGCAGGAAGTCCGCGATAGTCATACAGATTCAGCAGCAGTTGTACAGAATAGCCAACCCTCATAGTGGTCAAGTAGGCAAAGAGGTTTGCGCTACTTGTGAGAAATCTATCTGCGTTAGGTTGGTGGCGAAAATGGCATCTTCGGGTTTTTCGGGCCACACGGAGCGTGGAAGAGGCTGCAGGAGAAAAAGCGAAGCGTCTGCCGCCGGTACGGGAAGCGTCCACAGCTGTGCTCCAGTCGAAGAAGGGTGAGTTAGACTGACCGCGTGTCGCGTTGTTACATGGCGAGAGGAGAGCTGTTAGCTTTTGGTCTCGCTTTTCAATTCTGAAAGATTGCTTGACCTTGTCGCTGCAAGTAATGCAAGACTTTGGCAGATTTCTCTTTTAGTAAATTTCTGTAGCAGACTTGGATCCGCCGGAAGAGCGCCACACAAAGGTGTCGCATCTATAAGAAGTGAGCCCTCGCTTTTGTATGAATGTCTGTCTGCCTTCAGCTGTGCCTGTATACGCTTTTATTTTTCTAAATGTTAATAGCTTTGCCTTCTCGCAAATTTTCCTTGCTTTATGTATCTTTCGTCCGTGGGGAACCAACCACGTCGTTGAACGTTAGAGTTTGTTGGGCTACCGTCATCACTAACTGTCCGATCTCATGCGTGTTGTAAAGAAAGTTAACTGTTCATGATTGCGTGATATGATATTGTTGCAACTTTGTAACGATACCTAGAAATTGCGTCTCCACAAACCATGTGGGCACGCGAGTGTACTGCGAAACGTTTACCGTTTCACGAGCTATTGCTATCAGTTATCAGGCAACTGCAGTTGTATGAATGATTCAAATGGCTCTGAGCACTATGGGACTTAACAGCTATGGTCATCAGTCCCCTAGAACTTAGAACTACTTAACCCTAACTAACCTAAGGACAGCACACAACACCCAGACTTCACGAGGCAGAGAAAATCCCTGACCCCGCCGGGAAAATAACCCGGAAACCCGGGCGCGGGAAGCGAGAACGCTACCGTACGACCACGAGCTGCGGACTATGAATGATTCACACCAATGATTTTGGGTGTAGATTATAACGGTGAATGTATCGATGCTTTTCTTTAGTGTTTTAGGAATTAATGTTATCAGGAATTGTTTACATGCCTCACATCCATATCTTAGGAATAAATGATTTTATCCACAATTTTCTCTTGTATTCCGAGGTTACGTTTTTGCACCTAAGCCACTCACCTCGCAGCTTTCCCGTTAGCCCATCCAACGCGTTTCCTTACGCACAGGTCCAGTGATTAGTTTCCCCTTTTATTTTAAAACAAATGCTTTAGATTAAGTCTGATTTTCAGGTGTGTTACTGGGAGCTGATCTTATGCACAGTGTTCATGCACTTTCTATTTTATTTTAAATGTTTGATTCTCGGGAACAGCGCACGGGCAATACTATTTATTACATCGCATCCCCTATGAGCGATATCACAACGTATGGACTTTTATGAGATTTTGGTCTGTGATCAAATTAATTTATTTTCCGACTCGGCCAAACCTTTGATTCGTTGTATGGTTAGAATCGGTGGCGACCCTAATATTTTCACGTTAATTTTGCAATCAATATGCATTTCCGTCTGCATCTGGTTCATTTAAATATTCAGACACAGTTCCGAGCGCTACGTTTTGCTGACTCAGAGGCGCTTCATGCCACTTACACAGAACGCAACAAGTACACGGCTGTCTTACACGACGTATTCACAGGTGCCGCACAACTGCCAGCAACGACCATTTGCCTATGCCTTAGTTTAATAGTAAGAAGTAACCAAGAGAGTTACACAGAGTCGGTGCCGGCCCAATAATAATGTAATAACCCGTAGAACCAGGTTAGTTACACCACCACCACCACCACCACCACCACCACCACCACCACCAACAACAACAACATTATAACACACTTAATAAATAGTAATGACCTCTTTCGCCTCAAAATTAGTCATTAACAGTTTTTTTAAATGTAGATTTATGTTCTTTTTCCTCGGAAGTAAAAACAGAACCACTTTCGTCCTCTCCTCAGTCATATGTTGATATTTCCATCCTTTTCCTGATAACGGTACCCATCTTTTCTGTGGTCTTTCGCTCTCTCTCTTCTTCCTTGGTACTAACATTTCTAGCCTTTAATGGGAGTCTCTCACTCCCCATTCTTTCTAGATGTTCCTGCCATCTTCTGCTGTAATCTAGAATTTTATCACCTAGACTAAACTTTTTAGTGTTTCCCTAATATCTTGATTCCTTAGTCTGTCTTCTATTGTGCAACCTTCACCTCATCTCAAGAATTTCATTTCTCGAGCCTGAATATGGCTTTCTCGTTGTATGATGATAACACAGGTCTCGCTTCCATAGAACAGTGTGGAGACTGCAAGAGATTTGTAGAGTCTGAGTATCTTTCCCAATTTCATTTTTAAGGATCTTGTTAATTGTTCGATGTACCCAGCTGGATTTATTAATTTTAATTTCCATATCTTTACTGTAGCCATATATCACCCCACATCCTAGATCACGGAAGTAGTCTGCTTGTTCTAAAATTTTTGATTTAACACAATTTTGATTCTAATGTGCTCTTTCCCCACGAAGGTCATTGTCTTCGTTTCTGTTGCGATCTCCACGTCGAAGTTAGCACTTATTTGTTCCAGTATGTAATTTCCTTTTTGAAGGTCCTCTTCTTTATCTGCAAGGGTCACTGCATCGTCATCATATAGTAAGTTATTTAAAAGACTCCTCCTGTCTAGGTATATACCTTTTCGGAATTGTTTACCATATATGCATTATTTCAGGTACGTAAATGTTGAACAAAGCCGGGTAGATAAAGCAGCCTTATCGTGCTACTTTGTTAGTTGATGTCTGTTAGTCATTTTTCCATTTAGATCTTGAGTTACAGTCTTCTGATATACTACTTTGACTGCATCTATTAGATGTTTCGGATATCCATGATTTGTCACTATCTTCCAGAGATTCTGTCTATTGGCAGAGTCAAAATCTTGAAATCAGTAATAGCAATCTGTGTTCCTTCATTATATTCTCTGCGTTTTTCTGTTATCTGCTTTAAAATAAAGATTCGCCCTATCGCGGAGCGTCCTTTCCCAAAATTCATTCATTCCTCATGCAGTAAAACTCCCGTTATATTTTAAGTCTTTTGTTTAAAATCTTAGTAAATATCTTGTATTCTGAGACCAGTAAACTTATTTCTCTGTAGTTATTGCATTAGCTCTTATCTCAATTTTTTTTAAATTGATGTCACTCTAGCAATCTTCCAGTCTTTTGAGATAATCCTGCACATCTAACATTCGCTTGAGAGATGTACAATCATAGTTGTAGCATCATTTCTACATCTATTTTTACACGAATAGTCTCCAAATCACTCTTAAGTGCCTGGCAGAGGATTTATCAAACCATCTTCACAATAATTATTCCAATCTTGAAGCGCTGAAAACATGAACACTTGTATTTTTGCGTGCTACCTCTGATCTCCCTTATTTTACTTTCGGAGGACGAAATTCTTGATTGAAATTTCGTGAGAACATTCCGCCACAACGAAAAGAACCTTTGTTTTAACGATGTCCACCCCAAATCCTGTCTCATGTCAGTGACACTCTCTCCCATATTTCTCGATATACAAAACATGGTGCTCTTCTTTGAACTTTCTCGATGTACTCCGCTAATCCTATCTGGTAAAGATCCCCGACCGTGCAGCAGTACTCCAAAATAGGACGGAGAAGCGTAGTGGAGGCAGTCTCTTTAGTAGATCTGTTACATTTTCTAAGTGTTCTGTCAATAAAACGCAGTCTTTGGTTTGCATTCCCCACAACATTTTCCATGTGTTATTTCCAATTTAAGTTGTTCGTAATTGTAATTCCTAGGTATTTAGTTGAATTTACGGCCTTTAGATTTTACTTATTTATCATGCAACCAAAATTTAACGGCTTCCTTTTACCACTCACGTCAACGACCTCACGCTTTTCATTATTTACGGTAAACTGCTAATTCTTGCACCAAACAGATATCTTTTCTAAATCGTTTTGCAATTTGTTTTGATCTCCTGAGGACTTCTTTAGACGATAAACGACAGCATCATCTGTAAACAACCTAGGACAGCTGCTCATATTGTCTCCCAAACCGTTTATATAGACAAGTAACAGCAAAGGGCCTATAGCACTACCTTGTGGAACGCCAGAAATACTTCTGTTTTACTCTATGACTTTCCGTCAGTTACTACAAACTGTGACCTCTCTGACAGGAAATCACGAATCCAGTCACATAACTGAGACGCTATTCCATAAGCATGAAATTTCACTACAAGCCGCTTGTCTGATACAGTGTCAAAAGTCTTCTGGAAATTTATAAATACGGAATCAATTTGAAATCCCTTGTCAATAGCACCGAACACTTCGTGTGAGTAATGAGCTAGTCGACGAAATAAATCTCGGGTGAACAGCCTGGTATGAGTGTGCATAGGACACAATATTTCGGCAATCGACCTCGTTGCCATCATCAGCGCACCTGATGATGGCAACGTGGTCGATTGCCGAAATATTGTGTCCTATGCACACTCATACCAGGCTGTTCACCCGAGATTTATTTCGTCATAAAATACACCTGGAGAAACTAAAGAATCACAATGAGCTAGTTGTGTTTCACAGGAATGATGTTTTCTAAATCCTTTTTGACCGAATGTCAATAGGCCGTTCTCTTCGAGGTAATTCATCATGTCTGTACAGCATGTATGTTCCAAAATCCTGCTGCATATTGACGTGAATGATATAGGCCTGTAATTTAGCGGATTACTCCTACTACCTTCATTGAATATTGGTGTGACATGCGCAGATTTCCAGCCTTTGGGTACAGATCCTTCATCTAGCGAGCGGTTGTGTGTGATTATTAAGTATGGAGCTACTGTATCAGCATATTGTGAAAGAAACCTAATTGTTGTACAGTTCTGTTGTGGAAACTATTATAAGCATCTCTCATTGAAGTCCACGATAAATTTCGAGCTTCAGTAAAGAGTACCAGTCTTGGAGATTTTGCGTTCGTTTAAATTTGGAATGCTTTTTTAGTAGTTTTTCCAACAGTGTTCTCACCCGTTTTATGTGCCAAGGGGAATCAGCTCCGTGTTTATTAATTTATTTTATAAAAATCTCTCAGGTGCTGTCGATAATATTTTCTTGAAATCAAGCCACATCTAGGCTACACTTACATTGTTAATTTGGAAGGAAGGAAGGAAGGAAGGAAAATTGTCTCCCAGGAAGTCGTGAAGTGAATTTTTATCTGCTTTTCTGAACAAGTATATTTTTCGTTTATTTTTGGAGGATTTGGGTGTTGCAATATTAAATCTCGCTATGACAACCCTGTGTTCACTAATCCCTGTATCCGTTCTGATGCTCGCTATTAGCTCAGGATTATTTATGCTCCTTGTTATAGCAGTTCCTCCGTATTACAGCAATTTAGCATTAATATCATTTGTTTCTCTCGCTCTTTTGTTCTTCGGTGATCGTAAGGCAAATGTTATTTCGTCAGACCAGTCTTGGAGATTTTGCTTTCGTTTAAATTTAAACGAACGCAAAATCTCCAAGACTGGTGCTCTTTACTGAAGCTCAAATTTAGCGTGGACTTCAATGAGAGATGCTTATAATAGTTTCCACAACAAAACTGTACAACAATTAGGTTTTTTTTTCACAATATGCTGATACAGTTTCAGTTTCTTTTGCTGTATCATCATACCGTAATCCTATGTAGTAATGTAGCCATTGTTGTTTTTCAATATTGTGTATTTGTATCTTCTCTTTTTCATTTGTGTTTAAAGTTTTTTTATATTTTACAAGTCATTTCCAGTCTCCCGTGAACATCATTCTCGATGTAAAAATGAAGTGTAACCCAATGTTCCCGGTGTGCGTTTCTTACTACACACTTAATGATATATGTTTTGTACGATCCTCTGGACATTACTGTTTGTTGATAATTTGTCATCTCCAATTAGATGGTGTTTCTGTGAGTTTGGGTGGCGAGTTAACAAATAATTTTACTAATACACGGTACCCGCTGATGATGACACGAAACCGCTGTTGTATGTTTCAGTTTACGTAAACAACAGTTGTCTGCACACGAGGAGGGCCTCAAACCCAGCAGTTTCGTCTGAAAACACGGTTGTTGTAGGAGGTTCAGGACCGAAAGATGAATAAACGTACCTACGCAAACATTACTGCCATGCATAAATATATACGAGGCCTATCTTTTTTATGTTGTTCTGTAAGCCATCTCAGTAGCCTTTCGCGAAAAGATGACATTCTTCGTTGAAAGGATTCTTACCTGAGTTTAGAAAACATTTTCCTAACACTGTCATACTGATCGACCCGAGAGATAATAAATCTAGCAACTCGCTTCGGAATTGCTTCGTTGTCAATTTTTAATTCATCTGTCGGGGATCCCAAAACACTCTAACAGAACTCAAGTATCGGTCACACAAACGTTCTGTGCGTGGTTTCGTTTTCATGAGCACTAACCTTTACTAGAACTCCCACCAATAAATCGTAGTCGGACATTGGCCTTCCCTAAAACTGATCTTACGTGGTCGTTCCACTTTATATCGTTTCGCAGCCTCATGACACTCAAGCGGCGTACCAGTAACATTGTATTGGAACATTATACGAACGTCACCCCTCGTAAGACAATCTGTCATTGAATACTGTAGATGAAAATTCTAAGCCCTACTGATCAAAATCGACTAATGTAAAGGTGATTTGGTTCAAATGGCTCTGAGCGCTATGAGACTTAACATCTATGGTCATCAGTCCCCTAGAACTTAGAACTACTTAAACCTAACTAACCTAAGGACATCACACAACACCCAGTCATCACGAGGCAGAGAAAATCCCTGACCCCGCCGGGAATCGAACCCGGGAACCCGGGCGCGGGAAGCGAAAACGCTACCACACGACCACGAGCTGCGGACTAAAGGTGATTTCCCTAGTACCCGTTGGGATATTATAAGGATGCTGCTACTGACAATTTATATTAATGATATAACGTATAACATTGGAGGCGTCTTGACGCTGTTCACGGACGATGTTTTTATCTATAGGAAGGTGGCAACGACTGAAGACTGCAGTGAATTGCAAAAAGACCTGTGGAACACTGATGACTGGTGCAGGAACTGGCAGTATGTGTAAACAAACGGAAAGCCGTGCATTAAACAACGTTTCTACAGGTTATTTATTTTTACAGGAGTTAAATGTCGCTAGTGAGGTAAATAAATGTCGTGTGACTTGGGCCTCCCGTCGGGTAGACCATTCGCCGGGTGCAAGTCTTTCGTTTTGACACCACTTCGGCGACTTTCGCGTCGATGGGGATGAGATGATAAGGACAACACAACACCCATTCCCTGAATCGAGAAAATCTCCGACCAAGCCGGGAATCGAACCCGGGTCCTTGGGCTTGACATTCTGTCGTGCTGACCACTCAGCTGCCGGGGACTTACGCTAGTGAGGTGCAAAGATATTATGCTCGTCTGACAATATACGTTACTGTCTTTCGGTGCCTAGTGAAAGTACATATGTCTTACTCTTTACTTTGGAGGAACTCACCTCACACCTCAGCAAACGAGAGCAGAAAGCAAGCCATGTAGACTACAAGGACAAAGCCAATCTGTGGTTTGAATTCTCTGCTTGTGTTTGCTGTTCTGGGCTGTCTTGTTTCCAGAATGATTGGGGTTACATGCATCACAAGGACTCTGGCTGCACTTACGATTTGTATGGTATTTATGGTGAGACCGTTGCTAGTAAGCACAGCTTCGCTTAATATTCCATCCAGAGTTTTGAACTGCATAGGTACAACATTTTTTGTACCTAAGGTCAAAGTAGTTTGAACTGAGAGGCTTTGTTCTATGTTAGAGGATCAATACCGGTATTTCGTTTATTCGTCCTTGAGTATGAGCTGTATGGCACACTTTAGCCTCCCACTTGTTCTAACGTTGCCTTGACTCATTTCCACCCCACAATCATTTATAGTGCTTTTGTTATTTGTTCCCATGAGCTCTTAATTCAATCTGCATACTATTAAATACATCTTGGCTTCATCAGAATTGTTACTCAAACATTCTGCCGTCAGCAGCAACACCTCTCAGTTCTTTGCCTGTTTCTTACAGCTAGTAAAAGGTAAATTAGTGTTGGCGAGAACTTCGAGACTCATGAATGTATTTAGAGTGCCCACTGTGTTCATTTGTAAACAGATTAGGGTATAAAAAAGTGAAGTCTTATATCTTCATAGCACGTATTCCTTTTATAAGGGAGGACACAAACACATCTATAGATGATGTCAAGAAATTAGGTGTGATTATAATGTTACATTCACTTAAAATATGTTTCAAACCCTTTTCCCCCTGCTTATACTCTTCGTTGCCTCAAGAAAACTCCGCCTACCTGTAAAAATTTCAATCAAATCGATTTAAGATCAAGTTTTCATTATTGGGTCAAACATTTTACGTAGAAAGTGGTACACTTTCAGGGTATTTTAACTGAAGTAGTATCAGGTACATACTCAGTTTAATTCAGAAAGAAGTAGGAGGCTATCAAGATGTAACATATGTTTGATTACACTATTGGCCAACGTCACTGGAAACTGTAATTACCGTGAACTACCTAGGAATAAGCATCTGATGCGAACTAAATTGGAATGACCACAAAAATCAAATAGCAGAAAAAGCAGAAAACTGGTTGAAATTCACTGGCAGAATTTTAAGCAACTTTAATTCATCCAGAACACTTGTTAGACCGATTCTCGCGTGCTGTTCTTCAGCCTTGGTCTCTTACCGGTTAGTATTAATACACTCCTGGAAATTGAAATAAGAACACCGTGGATTCATTGTCCCAGGAAGGGGAAACTTTATTGACACATTCCTGGGGTCAGATACATCACATGATCACACTGACAGAACCACAGGCACATAGACACAGGCAACAGAGCACGCACAATGTCGGCACTAGTACAGTGTATATCCACCTTTCGCAGCAATGCAGACTGCTATTCTCCCATGGAGACGATCGTAGAGATGCTGGATGTAGTCCTGTGGAACGGCTTGCCATGCCATTTCCACCTGGCGCCTCAGTTGGACCAGCGTTCGTGCTGGACGTGCAGACCGCGTGAGACGACGCTTCATCCAGTCCCAAACATGCTCAATGGGGGACAGATCCGGAGATCTTGCTCGCCAGGGTAGTTGACTTACACCTTCTACAGCACGTTGGGTGGCACGGGATACATGCGGACGTGCATTGTCCTGTTGGAACAGCAAGTTCCCTTGCCGGTCTAGGAATGGTAGAACGATGGGTTCGATGACGGTTTGGATGTACCGTGCACCATTCAGTGTCCCCTCGACGATCACCAGTGGTGTACGGCCAGTGTAGGAGATCGCTCCCCACACCATGATGCCGGGTGTTGGCCCTGTGTGCCTCGGTCGTATGCAGTCCTGATTGTGGCGCTCACCTGCACGGCGCCAAACACGCATACGACCATCATTGGCACCAAGGCAGAAGCGACTCTCATCGCTGAAGACGACACGTCTCCATTCGTCCCTCCATTCACGCCTGTCGCGACACCACTGGAGGCGGGCTGCACGATGTTGGGGCGTGAGCGGAAGACGGCCTAACGGTGTGCAGGACCGTAGCCCAGCTTCATGGAGACGGTTGCGAATGGTCCTCGCCGATACCCCAGGAGCAACAGTGTCCCTAATTTGCTGGGAAGTGGCGGTGCGGTCCCCTACGGCACTGCGTAGGATCCTACGGCCTTGGCGTGCATCCGTGCGTCGCTGCGGTCCGGTCCCAGGTCGACGGGCACGTGCACCTTCCGCCGACCACTGGCGACAACATCGATGTACTGTGGAGACCTCACGCCCCACGTGTTGAGCAATTCGGCGGTACGTCCACCCGGCCTCCCGCATGCCCACTATACGCCCTCGCTCAAAGTCCGTCAACTGCACATACGGTTCACGTCCACGCTGTCGCGGCATGCTACCAGTGTTAAAGACTGCGATGGAGCTCCGTATGCCACGGCAAACTGGCTGACACTGACGGCGGCGGTGCACAAATGCTGCGCAGCTAGCGCCATTCGACGGCCAACACCGCGGTTCCTGGTGTGTCCGCTGTGCCGTGCGTGTGATCATTGCTTGTACAGCCCTCTCGCAGTGTCCGGAGCAAGTATGGTGGGTCTGACACACCGGTGTCAATGTGTTCTTTTTTCCATTTCCAGGAGTGTAGAAGAGATTCAGCCGCTCCAACGAAGATCGGCGCGTTTCGACATGGAATCATTCACTCGGGGAGAAAGCAAATTTCAGTGTCAGACGCTACAAGAGACGTATTGTGCATCGTGGAGCAGATTGCTACTGAAATTTCGAGAGCGTTACTCCCAAGAACAATTGGGCAACAAAGTATCTTTTGCCACATATGTTCCGCGAAATGACAGCGAGCTTACCGACTATCATCCATTCGTGGCTAGAATAGGATAGGGGAGGGGCGGGAGGAAGATAGTGGTACATAAGTATCCTCCGCCACACACGGTAAATCGCCTATCGATGCAGCCAGAGAATCCACCTATAGCCAGTCAACGATCACACTTTTCGTAAACAGCAGCAGCAGCAAAATATCTCACAAGGAAAGACCACGACCAACGTCGTTTACTTCACACTTTGCACGCCTTTAGGAGGCCGTTGAAACAACGGTATGCGCAAGTAGTAAGGTGCACCATTTTGGCAATACCAAGAAAATCCCACGAGAAGTTTTACGAGTGTATTATGTACCTGATGTATTTGTGCGAAGGTGCCGAACGTTAGACTTCATGGTAGTCGAGCGATTGTAGAATTAAAATGACGATGCCAAATTGGGTACATCCTGATTTTTGGTTCTTTTATTTTTGGAGATTAAACTTAGGCAGATGGGAAGATAGGTCCACGAATAAAAAAAAAAGTGGTTAGCGTTCGAACTACGTGAGACGAACGTGTATTATTAGATGGTTCGACTCCCAATCAAACTTAATTTTCAATATTTTTTTTCATCACTGGTCACATTTAATTTATATGACATTTGAGAGGTAATATAATTAAAAAACCACTTGTATTTGCATAACGTTTTAGTGAATTTTATGTTATTTGACTACTTACTTTTTTCGATTACATTTAGTTATTAGAACAAACATATTTCTAACAATAGACAAGTAAATGACGAAAGGCATAGTGTTTTCCTGAAATGTATACCTCTCATTATTTGCGAAATCCCTTATGCATGCAATCTGATGAGGTATTGCGCCGCGATGCTTCGAGCTGCAGACACATGCAGATCCCATTTGGCATTCAATCTTCGTAACGGTGAGACGTTTCTAATGTAGCAAGAGCGAGTAGTGTAGGTGCAAATTTTTTGAATATTACAGAATTTACACTTGTACTACAAAAATGTAGGTTTGAGCAGGAGTCGAACAGTCACCTTATCACACGTTCATCTTACGAAGCTCGAACGCTATCCACTTGACCACTATGAACTCTAACGTCCGGCACCTACGCTCAAATACATCAGTTACATAACAGACGCGTAAAACTTCTCTTGCGGTTTTCTCGGAAGTAGTGCATCTTTCTCCTTGCACATTATGTTATTTTAATGGTCCACTTAAGGTGTACAAATTCGAGGTAATCCGTGATCCCACTGTCGTGGCCTCCTCTTGTCAGTTTACTGCCCACACTATCTGACAAATCGTGTACGTATTTAGGGAGTTTAGAAAATAGGTTACTCATGTCTTCGCAAGCTCAGATCACTGTGCAACAAGAGTGACGCATTGTCAGAAGAGAATATATGTTCCTCATTTACTGCAGGCACAGCTCTGCCTCTTAAGGATAACGGGTGCGTCACAATGTGGAAGTGAAGTGACGCGGCAACTAGAGACGGACTTAAAAGTTGGAAGTAGGCGGGACAGCACATCTAAATTGCACACAAATTCACTGTGACCAAATGCAATATCGCGTCCAGCCGTAGTGAAACGGTGCCATCAGTTTCACCAATGCGAAACAGACGTGAGTGATGCAGATCGGGATGTCCATATCTCGCACCAAGCGATCTTTTTGGCATCCTGAAAGAACTTCTGGTGGAAACAGATTTTCCAATGATGCTGACGTTCACACAGCTGTTTCAAATGGAGCCGATTGCAATAGCCGAGGACTGAACTTTTTGTACAACGTTCAGGCTATTGTTCACAGAGACTTGGTGTCTAACTTAAAAACAGTGTTACCTGTGCCACCTTGAAGTGCAGTGCAGTATTCCATAAAAGTTAATCGGCGTGACACATATGAAGTGTCCTCATGCATGGAGAACAGTAACAGCTGTACCACACTCTCCCTCTGCTACGTATGCACAGAATATATACTTTACAAAATCTGAAACAAGGACTTTTCCGTAGAATTCGAGGTCCCAAAAAGAGGGCTGAAACTGTTCGCGTTACTAAGGAAATGATAGTGCTAGCGTGCGATGGTTTTTCGACAATTAGATGCGTTACTACGCCGTAACTGATCTCACCGACATTGCCAACTCTGTGGCACTGGGCGATCACTTTAATATAAACGTATTCTGCACTCCTCTGAAAAAACGAAATTTTGCATATCTCTGAACATAGCCGACCTTTCCAGTCTGCGGTGCACAACTCTAGCATTATAGTTCAAATCCACACACAGCTGAAAACTTTTCTGCACGTATTTTTCCACAATTGCACAAAAGCCCTACCGCTTTTGAACATATTGTTTGGCCCAATAACACTAATCTGAAACGAAATGCCGGGTTCTGACCGGCATCTATAGTCATCAGATCAAAAAACACATGCCATGGCTCAATCCCACTGCTGCAGAAACCATAATGTCCGTCATTTATGCTTTTACACGGAGCAGGAGAAAACATTAGCAGTAAAGCTGCTCGCCCACTGCCTCTGAACTGATCTTGATGGAAATTAGTTCCAGAAAACAGTCCACAATTGTGCAATAATACAGAACGACCAATAGATCCAGAGCGAAGTGTGGGCTTATCGTTACTTTTATGCCAGTCCATTGTGCTGTGAGTCAGTGGCTGATGGCACAGTTAAGGCAGTTGCGCAGCCGCTTGTGTTGCGTCCCTCCCATGACAGAGTACAATCGCGACTGCAGAACTGCCAAAGGCAGTGCCAAGTTACAGGGTGAGAGCGGCGTGGAGCGACAGCCAAAAGGGAGTCGGTGGCGGATCAAGGAAGTGGCATCAACTAGCCCCAGGGCTCTATGGGCAACAGGGGGACAAATCACTGCTTGTGGCGCTAGCCCATGGACGGTGCGCCGTCCGGTCTTGTTTATGTCCCACCGTTGCTGGCTTAGGGAGTTTGCCGAAGAGCGGCAGCACGTACAAAGATGGTTAGCACCTGTTTGCTGACAGGCTGTGATAGTGGAGCGGTACATTTGGTGTGACACGTGACCAATAAGACGGCCAGCTCCAACAGGAAGCGAGTGTCTGAAAACACAGTCAGGTGGAGGAAGTGGAGCGGGAAGTTCATGCAGCAAAGCAGTGGAGGTAGGTGGTGGAATCTAGAGGCCTCAGCTTGGGGCAGCTTGCTGTCAACACGTGGCGTCAAGTCCGGACTGGGCAAGTGGATGGTGGTCGGGGTGTCTAATCCAAGGACGACAGAGCTGACATGACAGAAATTGCTATTATTAGACATGGTCTGTGCTCATCCACGACAGTATTAGAAGAGGTTGTGCCTGTTGCGTTCAGCGCAAAATTTCACTTGTGCAGACGTCACTGTCTGGCTGGTTATAGTAACACGTAAAAATCTAAAATTGACGAAAACTTCTCGAGATTCCCATTTATACAGTATATTATATACTTATTTATATGTTACATATATTAAAAAAGGTATTAAAAACACATGAGTGTTCGAATGGAATATAGTGTCAAAATTTCAAAGGAATTGGTAAAGAACTTTCAGAGTCTTACGATTTTGTACAATCGCGAATTTATATTTTTATTTCTATAGATTGTGCTCAACGAATTTGCTGTTGTCTTTTACTGATGTCGGTAGTTGAATTATTGATATCGGTTATTAAGGCCTGTGGTTAACTGTGGGTGTGCTGAATTAGTGTGTTTTTATTATTTATATACTTTTGGTTTTGTTTATTGATTTTAGTTTGGGTTTCTGGTATGTCGGCTTCTGTTGGACAATTCTCTAGGTACTGCGTCCTGAGACAGTATTTGATTATTTAATTCCTTCATTTCTTTCCTTTACAGTTTGGAAAATTATTTATCGTATCCTCGTATACTATTTTGTGCCCTCCTCATTATTGTAAAGCCGAAGATATTTTGTGGGGCAGAGAATTTTACTGTGTGTTATGTTTTACTATACATTAAGTTCTGCATACTTGTGAATTGAGCGCTGGCTATTTTAGTTGTGTTTGACCATATTCATGAGCTCACATTTGTTTTTATTGTTAATAAACGTATTTAAAACTTTTTATGGCCGGCTGTGGTGACCGAACGGTTCTAGGCACTACAGTCTGGAACCGCTGCGGTCGCAGGTTCGAATCCTGCCTCGGGCATGGATGTGTGTGATGCCGTTAGGTTGGTTAGGTTTATGTAGTTCTAAGTTCTAGGAGACTGATGACCTCAGAAGTTAAGTCCCGTAGTGCTCAGAGCCATTTGAACCATTTTGAACTTTTTATGGATTTAGCCCATACAACCCCCAGCCTCTTTCCTCTCAACCGCCAGAGTATTGTAGAATAAATCTGTGTAGTACTGTTTTGGTATTTCTTGCCAGATTAAAACTGAATGAGACTCTTGTGTTTCGTGGGAAGTTCTCTGAATGGTCGGAATACGAGTACAACGCATTAACAACTGCCCCTAACACTCTGTGGTTGCTTTTGATCGATACCATATCCGGTATTAACATTCCTAGACATCGCACTTTAAGAGCTTCCTGTGTTAAGACATGAAAGAGTAACCTGTTGCAGGGGAGGGGTTGGGGTTGTTTGGGGTAGGAGACCAGACAGCGAGGTCATCGGTCTCATCGGATTAGGGAAGGACGGAGAAGGAATTCGGCCGTACCCTTTGAAAGTAACCATGCCGGCATTTGCCTGGAGTGATTTAGGGAAATCGCGGGAAACCTAAATCAGGATGGCCGGACGGGGGATTGAACCGTTGTCCTCCCGAATGCGAGTCCAGTGTCTAACCACTGCGCCACCTCGCTCGGTGTTGCAGGGGAAGACAGCTATTGGAATATATACAACAAATAAATTATGATGTTGGGTCTAGGTATTAGGCTAAGATGAAAAGATTGACAAAAAAGAGGAAATCTTAATACGATAACAGAAAAAGACACCACACTCCTTTTGATATTCATAGTCAGTTACGGTGTGAAATATTTCGTTTGTGAAGACTCATGCAGCACACTTGTACTTCCTATCCATAATGGACGACAGAAACAACAACAACTGTAAATCAGGCATGTAACGCCTGTTATCTGGATTATAGCGATTCTGGAGACACCGATGAAACCAAATAACGATTCTAAATAAGATTTATTTTGATATAAATGTATAGGCTTGCGTAATCGAAGTCAAATGCATTAAAATCGTTATGGATATACAGGGTGAGTCACCTAACGTTACCGCTGGATATATTTCGTAAACCACATCAAATACTGACGAATCGATTCCACAGACCGAACGTGAGGAGAGGGGCTAGTGTAATTGGTTAATACAAACCATAAAAAATGCACGGTAGTATGTTTAACATAAACCTACGTTTTTTTTAAATGGAACCCCGTTAGTTTTGTTAGCACATCTGAACATATAAACAAATACGTAATCAGTGCCGTTTGTTGCACTGTAAAATGTTAATTACATCCGGAGATACTGTAACCTAAAGTTGACGCTCGAGAACCACTCCTCCGCTGTTCGATCGTGTGTATCGGAGAGCACCGAATTACGTAGGGATCCAAAGGGAACGGTGATGGACCTTAGGTACAGAAGAGACTGGAACAGCACATTTCGTCCACATGCTAACACCTTTTTATTAGTCTTTTTCACTGACGCACATGTACATTACCATGAGGGGTGAGGTAAACGTACACACGTGGTTTCCGTTTTCAATTACGAAGTGGAATAGAGTGTGTCCCACTGGAAACGCGTCGACGTATGTGGTATCAGCATGATGGTGCACCCGCACATTCCGCAATTAACACTAGGCTGACCCTTGACAGGATGTTCGACGGGCGTTTCATAGGACGTGGAGGACGCATAAATTGGCCAGCCCGTTCTCCTGATCTTACACATCTGGACTTCTTTCTGTGGGGTACGTTAAAGGAGAATGTGTACCGTGATGTGCCTACAACCCCAGAGGATATGACACAACGTATTGTGGCAGGCTGCGGCGACATTACACCAGATGTACTGCGGCGTGTACGACATTCATTACGCCAGAGATTCCAATTGTGTGCAGCAAATGTTGGCCACCACATTGAACATCTATTGGCCTGACATGTCGGGACACACTCTATTCCACTCCGTAATTGAAAACGGAAACCACGTGTGTACGTGTACCTCACCCCTCATCGTAATGTACATGTGCGTCAGTGAAAAAGACCAATAAAAAGGTGTTAGCATGTGGATGTAAAGTGCTGTTCCAGTCTCTTCTGTACCTAAGGTCCATCACCGTTCCCTTTGGATCCCTACGTAATTCGGTGCTCTCCGATACACACGATCGAACAGCGGAGGAGTGGTACTCGAGCGTCAACTTTAGGTTACAGTATCTCCGGATGTAATTAACATTTTACAGTGCAACAAACGGCACTGATTACGTATTTGTTTGTATGTTCAGATGTGCTAACAAAACTAAAGGGGTTCCATTTAAAAAAACGTAGGTTTGCGTTAAAAAACATACTTCCGTGCATTTTTTTATGGTTTGTATTAACCAAGTACACTAGCCCCTCTCCTCACTTTCGGTCTGCGGATTCGATTTGTCAGTATTTGATGTGGTTTACGAAATATATCCAGCGGTAATGTTAGGTGACTCACCCTGTATACTGCCGAATCATCTCTTAAGATGCTTAAAATGCTAAAACTCTAAACCGCCCTGTTTCAGCCGTGTTGCGGTGGAATTCCTTAGCATGAAGAATAAGGAAGAATTCGGAACTGGCTCCATCCTTTGTGACTGGAGATTAGTGATGTAGGGCATCGGAAATGAGAGTAATGCAAAGTAGCCATGCCACGGGGAAATAGGTCATCGACGTCTCTGTTTTCAATTAAGTGGAGGGAATGAGCTTAACGTGTGGTGTTATCCCACATCAACTCCTAATGCGCGTCTAGATCGCGACGGGAAGACAGTGCCGGGTTTTCGGTGTGGTACCAAACGCACGTCCAGCACCGTAGTCTGAATAAGACAGTTGCAGTTCTCAGCTTCGAGAGGCGGGAAGAACCGTATCGGCCATTAGCCCTCTCTGTTACGCACTTACCGCCTAGATTGAACATCTGGTTATATTTCATTAGGGTGTTAGCAATATCACAGTGTAATGGCTGTTTCACAATGTAACACACGCCAATTCCGGGCTCGCCGAGTAGACAAACTGCCAGAGAGAGAGAGAGAGAGAGAGAGAGCCAGGGGAACAGACTACTCCTATCGGGAGCCTCATTCATTTATGGTCTCGCTAATGGCTGACTTCAATCGCGAGCGCAGAGTTTGCAGTTTAATTACCGCCAAATACGGGCGACCGCAGAGCGCCGATAACCGCTGCTGAAGCTTGCGGTGGGTGCGCCGGCATGGCAGCGCCGAGCAAATCACTCCGGATTCAATGAAACGAGAATGGGTGCGCCAATATGCAGCACTGCACCGTACTGCATACGCAGGAACGCAATCGTCAACGCATCCGGTGACCATTGCTAAACAAACACACACACACACATAACTTGTCATCGGGCGCATACCGCAGCTGCCGATTGGTTTTTTCTGCGTCGTCATTACGCGAACAGAGCAATCGTGTGTGCAAGCAATGCACTTTTGCTTTTTTATTGCCAGCTGTTTTTGTGGTGCAGCTCTTCAGAGAGCTGATATCGAGGTTGTCATTGTAGGAGTAAGGTTTCAAAATAAAACGGGCTCCTGAAATGTCCGCTTCTAAGCGTCCTGCAGATGACGAGGAGAACACGGGAAGTGTCATTACCTGAATTCCCAGACATTTTACTCAGCGGAAGAAGCTGGTACTTTTTGCCGATGATACAAGTATAGCTATCACACCCAACAGACAAGAATTAACTGGTGAAATTGTAAACGATGTTTTTCAGAAAATCATTAAGTGGTTCTCTGCGAATGGGCTCTCATTAAACTTTGAGAAAACACAGTACATACAGTTCCACACAGTAAATGGAATGACACGATTAATAAATATAGACTTGGATCAGAAATCGGTAGCTAAAGTAGAATATACAAAATTTCTAGGTGTATGCATTGATGAAGGATTGAACTGGAAAGAAACACACTGAAGATCTGCTGAAACGTTTGAATTCAGCTACTTATGCTATTAGGGTCATTGCAAATTTTGGCGATATACATCTCAGTAAATTAGCTTACCATGCCTATTATCATTCTCTGCTTTCGTTGTTGTTGTTGTGGTCTTCATCCTGAGACTGGTTTGATGCAGTTCTCCATGCTACTCTATCCTGTGCAAGCTTCTTCATCTCCCAGTACCTACTGCAACCTAAATCCTTCTGAATCTGCTTAGTGTATTCATCTCTTGGTCTTCCTCTACGATTTTTACCCTCCACGGTGCCCTCCAGTACTAAATTGATGATCCCTGGATACCTCAGAACATGTCCTACCAACCGATACCTTCTTCTAGTCAAGTTGTGCAACAAACTTCCCCCCAATCCTATTCAATACCTCCTCATTAGTTATATGATCTACCCATCTAATCTTCAGCATTCTTCTGTAGTACCACATTTCGAAAGCTTCTATTCTCTTCCTGTCCAAACTATTTATCGTCCATGTTTCACTCCCATACATAGCTACACTCCATACAAATACTTTCAGAAACGATTTCCTGACAAATCTATACTCGAGGTTAAAAAATTTCTCTTCTTCAGAAACGCTTTCCTTGCCATTGCCAGTCTATATTTTATATCCTCTCTACTTCGACCATCATCAGTTAGTTTGCTCCCCAAATAGCAAAACTCCTTTACTACTTTAAGCGTGTCATGTCCTAATCTAATTCCCTCAGCATCATCTGATTTAATTCGACTACATTCCATTATCCTCGTTTTGCTTTTGTTGATGTTCATCTTATGTCCTCCTTTCAAGACACTATCCATTCCGGTCAACTGCTCTTCCAAGTCCTTTGCTGTCTCTGACAGAATTACAATGTCATCGGCGAACATCAACGTTTTTATTTCTTCTCCATGGATTTTAATACCTACTCCGAATTTTTCTTTTGTTTCCTTTACTGCTTGCTCAATATACAGATTGAATAACATCGGTAATAGGTTACAACCCTGTCTTACTCCCTTCCCAACCACTGCTTCCCTTTCATGTCCTTCGACTCTTATAACTGCCATCTGGTTCCTGTACAAATTGTAAATAGCCTTTCGCTCCCTGTATTTTACCCCTGCCACCTTCAGAATTTGAAAGAGAGTATTCCAATCAACATTCTCAAAACCTTTCTCTAAATCTACAAATGCTAGAAATGTAGGTTTGCCTTTCCTTAAGCTAGCTTCTAAGATAAGTCGTAGGGTCAGTATTGCCTCACGAGTTCCAACATCTCTACGGAATCCAAAGTGATCTTCCCAGAGGTCGGCTTCTACTAGTTTTTCCATTCGTCTGTAAAGAATCCGCGTTAGTATTTTGCAGCCGTGACTTATTAAACTGATAGTTCGGTAATTTTCACATCTGTCAACACCTGCTTTCTTTCGGATTGGAATTATATTCTTCTTGAAGTCTGAGGGTATTTCGCCTGTTTCATACATCTTGCTCACCAGATGGTAGAGTTTTGTCGGGACTGGCTCTCCCAAGGCTGTCAGTAGTTCTAATGGAATGTTGTCTACTCCCGGGGCCTGCTTTCGTATGGCATCATATTCTGGGGTAACTCATCACTGAGGAAAAGAGTGTTCATTGCACAAAAGCGTGTAATCAGAATAATTGTTGGAGCTCATCCAAGATCATCCTGCAGACACTTATTTAAAGAGCTAGAGATCTTCACTGTGGCCTCACAATATATATATTCACTTATGAAATTTGTTATTAACAATCCGAACGAATTCAACAGTAATAGCAGTGTACATGACTACAACGCTAGGAGAATGATTTAACCTTGAGTAGTGAAGATCATCCTAACTTTGGCTCAGAAGGGGGTAAATTATGCTGCCACAAACGTCTTTGGTCACTTACCTAATAGCATCAAAAGTGTGACAGATAGCCATATAGCATTTAAAAGGAAATTAAAAGAGTTTCTTAATGGCAACTCCTTCTACTCATTAGATGATTTTTTGGGTATCGTAATGGGGTAATTTCCCCAACCCCTACAAAAAAAATATTAAGTGTCATGTAATATTTCGTGTAATGTAATATCTTGTATAGACCCCTATTATTAACCTGACACGTTACACATCATTACGATGTGTCGTATCCATGATCTATGGAACAAGTACTAATCTAATTTAATCTAATCTCTAATCTCAAAATAAGCCGACATGTGTCTCGGCTTATGTGTAGATTTTCTGAAAAATTTCATGATGCCTTCAGCTGTCATCCTCTGTATTTTACTCACTATTGTACAATATTGGCCTTAGGCCATTTTCTAGTATTTTATGGATGATTTTTAGTAGTAAGTTATGCCTTGTATGTCGTTGCTCCTATGACTCCCTGTTCTGCTCATAAAATAAATCCGAGATGTTTTACGCTATTTTAGGTGCACTTTACTTTCTAGCAGCTGTTGCAAAGCATTTTTTTATTTTTATTCATTTTATGAGCATAACATTTAGTTATAGGAGCAACGACGTACATAGCACAATTTACTACTAAAAAGCATCCATAAAATACTTGTAAATGGCCTAAGGCCGAAATTGTACAATTGTGTATAAAATAAAGAGAATGGCAGCTGAATGCATCATGAAATCTTTCAAAAAATTCATCGCAGCTGTAGACCATAGCGCACTGAAAATTATCTACAGATATTCGATCGTTTCTGAGAAAGTGGTCAAATTTTTCGATGTACTATAAGTGCATTTTAGTGAGTAAATAGTTCATCTAAATCGCTAGCACGCTGACTAGTGTCGCGGACACACGCTTTTGTGCCCCGTGTTAGAAACTCGATTATTTTTTATTATTTTTGTTTTCGTTATTCATTTATCTACCCATATCCATATGAGATTACTGCACGAATGTTTTCCAATTTATATTCAAATAACGTTGTCCGTAGTCATCTACTGAATGAATGAAACCTGGTGAATGAATTAAAAAAATAATTGAAATATTATTTGAAATAGTTTTATGTAAAATTTCTGTAGTGTAGCTTGATTCACAACAAACTGCAAGCTCCAATTTTTGGGAAAGTGATCCGTTCTGCGTGGTTTGCTGGGAAATTATTGTCAAGCGTGAAATCTTCAGCAATGTTAACGGCTTTTCTTTCCAGAGTGAGGTTAACACGAAGAAATGTAGCGATGGCAAACCCAGTTTCAGGCGATGCTCGTGGTTTTCGGAATTTCTATGTTTCGAATGTCCGACAATCGGCATCATCCAAGGGAATGTACAAAATCTTTCTGAAGAATGAACGTAAAAATTAAATATAAGAAATAAGAATGAACTATAAGGATACCAGAATTTAAAAAGATTCTAAACCCTGAAAATACAGTACACAAATGTATTATACAGTGAATGTGTGATATCGTGAAACCCAATTGTAATTTGACATGGAACATTCCTGCTACAACCTTCTATGGACATGGATAGATAAACGTAAAAATACAATAAAATAAAATATAAACACATGGTTCATCAGCTTTACTATTTAATTGTTTTCTAGACAAAACTGTAAGGATCTGGAATTCGGAGCTAAAACATCACAAAATTCAACCAATAGCTATGGGAAGGAAAACAAATGGAATTAAGGTAAACTGCATGGCTTTGGCGGATGATTTTACTTTCAGAAAACCTGACAGAAGCGGTTATTTTGGAAGAAATAGCAAACAGAACTGGTCTCATAATTTTAGCTCAAAAAACAAAATTCATGACAAATATAAAAAATGCGCCAAAATTCATAGGAACTCAAATAGGTAAAAGAGAGCGAGTAAATAAATTTAAATATAGTGGAGAGACTATACAACAGAAAAAAATCTGCAATGGATGTAAGAATTAACAAAATGGAAAGAGCATATGATTTGACCAAAAATATTTACAACAAGAAATGTATATTTGGAAAAACAGAACTAAAACACTACAACACCGTGGTACGACCCGAATGTTTATATGAATCTGAATACCTAAAGATGCCAAACTAGATGGACAAACTAGAGGTACTGGAAAGAAGGATTATTAGAAATACAATGGGTGCAATAAAAACTGCAGATGGTTGGAAAATAAAAAGTAATGAGGAGCTCTACAAAAATATAGAGAAAATATCTGAACTAATGGCCAAACGAGGATTAACCTTTTTCGGATACCACTACCGAATGGATGGAAATAGACTAACAAAACAAATACTTCTATTTTTCTGGAAGAAGAAATCGACAATAGCATGGATTACAGAGGTAAGGAAAGATCTAGAAAGAAACAACATCAAAGAATCAGAAATAGCAGAAAGAAACCGTTTTAAAAATAAAATACTAAATTTGGAAGGCTTTCAAAGCAGAAGAAATGAAAAATCGGGAACAACGTGGACAGAAGAAAGGAAGGGACTTCATGGGGAGAGAATGAGGGAATACTGGAAAAATAGGAAACAACAACAAAGGGAAGACGAGGAACTGAAGTTTTTAACACGATCCTAGTTGGTCCATATGATTGTAAATATGTTTATATACATAAGCACAATATCTGGGATTCGAAAACGGGATTTAAAAATGAGAGGCCGCGACGCTACCCGCTGTGCCACCAGTATGGCTGCATTCATTAGCCGCTAAAGGTATTTCAATTAGGTCGAAAATTTTGACGGAAGTTTTCTCATAAACGGTCGAGTACCTACGGATGTGCTGCCACGCGTGTTAGCTCATTTTGGCTCCTCTTCCACTGAGCGAAATTTCTGGGAAATCGGGTTAAGGCACTTGCCGTGTTCTCGTGAGGAGGATGTGTCCTAGTATGCGTTGTGTGAGGTCACACTTGCAGACAGGCGCAGCCACGCCCTATCTGAAGACATTAGAAAACTGAGAATCTAAAGATTACAGAACTAGTTCGTTCACAAACACTGGATGAAATGAACGCTTGAGCTGGTTGGTATGCAAGATTCAATTTGAGTGCAACAGAAAATATTAACCTTTTCAGTGCGGAATGGAGAGTACTTCCTATCAACAGGATCATTTTCTGTACTATTCCATTTGCGTATGGAGCGAAGGGATGCTTTTGATCCCTGTGCGAGGTGTACGATTGTGGCGGCAGAAGGGTCACACGGTTTTCATCGAAAGAAGATTCTCTACGTTAACAGAGTTCGACGGGACTTCGTCGTCCTTCTGCTAAGGATTTCCTTTTATCTACTCCTTGCATTTCTGATACACTTGCATACGAGTTATATGGACCTTTTTCGATCTTAGCAGTGAGTCTCTCAATTCGATCGTTACCTATTGACATGCCTACTTTACAAGGGCTCCAAATACCGTGCAAGATGTCTGCTATTGCGAGAAACACCTTTCATGTTGCGTGTTCGTCCACGAGATGCTAGGGGTGATTGTATTCCTCAAAGATCTACAGGCACCTTCCTGTCCGCCGGGGTAGAAGATCTCTGTATAGAAACTGTAAGTTACGTCTTGACGTTTCGTGCGGGGTTTGATGGTAGCCAACCAGTAGGCAACCTTGGTGGTAGATTTGTTTCGCGAGATTTCTCGGTCGGCAGACAAAAGGATGTTCTTCTCCCCCGCCTACTGCTAGATTTTGTTCTAATCTCCTTAGTAGAACAAACGCTTTTGTCTTGTGATAGTAAACTGAGTACATTCAGAAGGCTTAGTCCTGGATAATGGTGAAACCGTCGATGTCTTACACAATTTGTGCTGCATTTATGTGACTGTACTCGTACGTTACGTGACGCTTCAGATTATAGAGCTTTACATTTCATTCCGCAATATATTTTACAGCCGTGATTAATGTGGGAGACGTTAAGTCCATGTTTGTGACTTCAGCTCTTTTAGAACATGTGGGGATGAATAGTTTGTTGTGACTTGGCAAGACAGCCAAGCCACTGTGAGGTAGCCGAAAGGCACGCGTTTAAGCTCACGCAGGCTGGCGTGAGGTCTGAAACAGTTAAAGGAGTTGAGTCTAGTAAAAAAAGTACGTAGCTTCTGGAATACTTAACTTTAATCCATAACTAGTGAACATCGGTCTGACGGTACATGCATCACAAGATAAATAGCAAATGATAATGGCGCATTGCTAGGTCGTAGCAAATGACGTAGCTGAAGGCTATGCTAACTATCGTCTCGGCAAATGAGAGCGTAATTTGTCAGTGAACCATCGCTAGCAAAGTCGGCTGTACAACTGGGGCGAGTGCTAGGAAGTCTCTCTAGACCTGCCGTGTGGCGGCGCTCGGTCTGCAATCACTGTTAGTGGCGACACGCGGGTCCGACGTATACTAACGGACCGCGGCCGATTTAAAGGCTACCACCTAGCAAGTGTGGTGTCTGGCGGTCAATATCTATTCAGGCACTCCAGTTTTCACGCGGCGTATGTAAAGGCTCTTACACTCCTGAAATAATGCTTCAGGCATTATTTTTGTCTCTTATATCCGGTGATAATCTGAGGACAAGAGACCCACTGAACTGCACTTCCAAGGCGTTATCGTGTATTCTTATACTGACCATTACAATATGTTTGAGCATATTTTGGAATTTTTATGGGCTTATTTTCACCTCCTCCCCCCGCCCTCAATTCAATTTAAACTTAACGTGTTTCTTCGGTCCACACGAGTTGACTCGAGAACAATTTTCTGGAGGCGTGCCACATTTGGTTTAGCTGTATTCAAAATTCGTGAGTAAACGGTCTGCCTTAAGCAGAGATTGGTGACTTAGTAAATTAAGTTTTCCTGCTGCTGTTGAATTTCGAGATAAATCTGCTACCACACTATCTCAGCGTTTCCAAATTGTTATTAGATGACTTATGGCCAAACTCTATAAAAATACATTCGCATTGTACGGACTGTATCTATAAGATACAATATTTCTTACACTTCAGAAGTGCATGAGACCTACATTAAAAAAATGTAGTTTGTCTTGCCTTAATAATCTTTCGTTAGCCTCTTTTGATTACTCCGTTCCGCTTTACGAAAGAGCTTGCCGCTCCGAAATTTACGGTATTCTTCCGTTTATTCATATATGGGTGAGATTAGTAAAAAGTGTTAACACCTCATGGCATACGACCCGGCCCGCGCGGGATTAGCCGAGCGGTCTGAGGCGCTGCAGTCATGGATTGTGCGGCTGGTCCCGGCGGAAGCTCGAGTCGTCCCTCGGACATGGGTGTGTGTGTTTGTCCTTAGGATAATTTAGGTTAAATAGTGTGTAAGCTTAGGGACTGATGACCTTATCAGTTAAGTCCCATAAGATTTCACACACTTCTTATGTACTCCCAGGTTAAAGTGCAAATCGGAGGGCAGGTTTTCAACTGGAACAAATGGTCGCACTTGCGTCTTGTATGCAAATTCTTTTACTGATGCACAGCGCAGTCCCAGAGCCTTTCCAACAAATCTGTCTTATACTCGCCATTCCTAATACTGTTTTTATGCGATCGTCGTGTTACCCTTAAATACTTATAGACGTGGCGTGCTCATGACATTCACCAGTTGTCTTGTCTACGGGTACTGTCGAGTCCCCTCTCTTCGATATAGGAATTATCTTGCCTGTCATCCTGACAAATTAAAACTGTATGTCGAACAAATAACTAAGGATTCATCTACAGAACTTGTTCCTCTTTATCCACCGTACTTGCCCCTCTTCCGGAACGAGTCAAACGTGTAGGGTGACAATTATTGAACAATATGAAATAATATCGTCGTAACTTCTGAACAGTGTGCGTTATGACGTTCAAACTGCTTGGTTGGCCGTGAGACATGATGGGACTTAGTATGGTTTGGCTTAGCGGCCTCTCTACAATGAATTTCCTTAAGTCTTTTAGTTTTTCTTTCCGTCCTGCTCGTTCATGTAATTTTCCGCCATGTCCACATTTCAGCAGTTCCAAGTCGATCCTTTCCAATTTACCCAGAGTCCATCTCTCACATCCACACAGCTGTGTACTGCACACTAATTATTTTGCGAAGGGTTTGCTGGCATCTATTCATACGTTTGATGGTTAAAATTTTTTCTTAGTCATATATACCTGTTTCACCAATGCAGTCCTTCACTTCCGTTAAGTGTCTATTGTCTTCTGTAATTATACTACCAAGTTAAGAAAATTGTTTCGTCTGATCAATTATGACGTCATCAATTTTTATATTGGTTTTAATTTCTTGCATATTTTAGCATACTACCATTTGTTTCGTTTTTCGTTTGTTTACTTTTAATTTCCATATTTTAACTTACAGCATTCCATCTATTTCTGAACACATCGAGTGAGTACAGAGATAGGGGCGTCCTTGACTAGCTACTATTCCAGCGCTGACCTTTCCTCTACTTTATTGGTGGTGATTTCTGTGATTTGGTTCTGATTCAATTGAATAATCGTTCTACTCTCCTTCCATTCAACTCATCTTTTTTCATAGTTCTAAAACGCAGCTCCCAGTTTACATAATCAGAAACAATTTCTACGACAATGAAGGTAAGGTAAGTCCATCTATTCATAACGATCCATGTTGTTATCTTTATTAGTGAACTACTTTTTAGGCCTTACATTCAAACTCCCATTACGGGAAGAATTCTATCAGTTTATTAGTTCTATATTGGTGACTTCGGTATGTAGTATAATTCTAGAAAGCGTTTCATGGAGGCCGAAAATCTCCTGTTTAGGGTCTACATAGATTCCACAACAGCATTAATGTGAACCCTCGCTCGCTATGTCCGTCTATGAGACCAAGAGGGCAGTTGAAATTAGTGCCCAGGTTGCTGCTGTGACCCTTGACTTCCGGAAGGCGTCCGTTAAAGTTTTGCACTGTCGCTTCATAAAGAGAATGAGCTTTGTGACAGGAAGGAGTAGTTTCTGATCGATAGAACGCAGCATGTCATTATTAATGGTGGGAAATCTTCAGACATAAAAGTAGCTTCGGGTGGGCGTACCACAAGTGAGTGTTGGAGGACAGTTTCCGTTCGCAATATATGTAAATAATGTACCGACACATAACGTTGTAATCTCCACGAGGCTATCCATCGATGATGGTGGGTACGGAGGAAGAGCAACGTTAGAAAATTGTAGCGAAATGCAGGAAGACCTGACGAGGAACGGCGCTTGATGTAGGGACTGTGTGTGTGTGTGTGTGTGTGTGTGTGTGTGTGTGTGTGTGTGTGTGCGTGCGTGCATGCGTGAATTCCTAAGGGACCAAACTGCTGAGGTAATCGGTCCCTAGACTTACACACTATTTTAAACTAACTTACGCTAAGGACAACACACACACCCGTGCTCGAGGGAAGCCTCGAACCTCCGGCGGAACGGCCGTGCAATTCGTGACATGGCGCCTCTAACCGCGCGGCCCCTCAGCGCGGCTTAGCAGTTGATGCTCAACACAGATGTAACGTATTCCCCATAAATAGGCGGATGTCCTCATTGTACGTTACGCGACTGCCAAACAGTCACAGATTACAGTTACATCAATTAAAAAGCGGGGAGTAATGAACAGTTCAAAGAGGTACCACCTTGTGAAACTAACCGTGAGAAAGGCAGATGCCAGGTAGATTCATTGGAGAATTTAGCCTACAAAACGCTCGTCCCACCATTACATGAGTACGTCTCTCGTCAGTGTGGAAGCCTTACCAGATAGCACTGACAGAGGAAATAGACAAGATCCAAAGAATAGTTGCGCACTTCACAGTATCGTTTAGAGAGCGATCGAAAGCGTCACGCTGCAAAAATGTGTTGTGAAACATTGTATTCATTATAACAATTTCGACAGCGTTCGTCCTTGTAGAAGACAACCAATATATTCATTTCTCTTACGTTTCTCTCGTTAAGAGACCATGAAGATAGAATCAGGAAGTTTTCGAGCCCCCACAGCGGCACACCAGCAATCATTCTTCCCGTGCACCGCTCGCTGATGTGACAGAAAGGGGAAAACTGACAGAGGTACACAAAGCACCCTCTGCCACGCACCGTAAGTTGGCTTGCGTTGTATAGATGTAGATTAGAGTCGCTCATTTTTCAAATTCAATTTTTTTTCTTTTGTGCTGTTCCATAGTAAGGTACCACTGTACGAAAATATGGATTTCTGTAATTTGGGCTCTATAGTAAAAGAAGAAGCCGTTACCGGCGGTCCTTAGATTAAGAAAGCCTAACAAAATTGAGACACATTATAACAATTTTTAATCAAAATATCCACGGGTATGCTGCCGGTCTATAGTGTATTCCGAAAAAAATGGGTACTCAGAGTGGCAGATTCAACGTGCTCTCCGCCCAACCACTGCAGCACAACCTGTTGAGATGGATGAAGTCACGAGGGAGGAGGTAGGCACCGCATTTATTCCATACACAGGCGCACTCTCGGGGAAAATCGCCCGCATTCTGAAGAAACACCGGGTCGGAACTGTGTTTTGTCCTCCAAATAAATCTCGTGCACTGGTGGGGAGCGCCAAAGATGACCTGGGTTTGAGGAAGGCCGGCGTGTACCAGATTCCGTGTCAATGTGGCAAGTCGTATATTGGTCAGACGATGCGTACCGTCGAGGATCGATGCCGTGAACACCAGAGGCACACTCGACTGATCTATCCGAGCAAGTCGGCGGTCGCTGAACATTGTTTGTCGGAAAATCACGCCATGGAGTATGGCCGCACGAGGATTCTGGTACAGACGTCGAGAAACTGGGACAGCGTTGTTAGAGAAGCCATCGAAATTCGCACCAATGACGACCTCATAAACCGTGAGTGTGGCTATAATCTTAGCAAGGCTTGGGAACCAGCGATCGGGTTAATCAAGAGTAAATCGAGCAAACGTATAGTTGTGACGACCACGGCGGACAGAGCCATCACACCGACGTCATCTCAGACGCCGTCGCAATCTGTTCCACCGCGCGACTGTGGCGCGGGGCGCGGACGGCGGAGGGAGCGCGCCGCGGGCGGAGGGTATTTAAATCGGCCGCCACCGCGACCGAACCCAGTTCCCTCTGAGCAGCCATAGCGTACGGACCTCCGTGCCGGCACGTTCACAGGAGCTCAGTCCGTCAGTTCACCTGATGATGGCGACATGTATGATCGCCGAAATATTGTGCCCGTTGGACACTATAGACCGGCAGCATACCCGTGGATATTTTGATTATCAAATACGCTGGGAGAAACTCAAGAATCACATAACAATTTTTGTTTTCTGTACATGTAAAGTAAAGTGTGTTATACTTGACGTTGAAGTTCTTTGTATTGTATGTGAGTAACATAAGTAAAATACTACGTAAATTGTTTATTTCGCTAAATAATTTTCTGATGACCTTTCGTATAAAAATATTTGTGTGTGTAAATTGTTCATGTTAATGTAAATTTGACAGTTTAAGAAATAGGCGTTGTGTAAAAACAAATACGCTTTTGTTTAAAACGAAATTGGCTCTGGGGAGCGGAAAAGGTGGCAAGGGCGAATTGGTGCGCTACCTAGAGCATGCGCGGGAAGTGAGACGCACAGTTGTAGGCGGCAATGATTGAGGTAACACCTTTGTGGAGCAGGGGAAGCTTTGCCTGCAAATTCACACAAAATGCCTAGGATGGAGACTCCAAACGGTTTACGGCATAGCGACGAGTTGTTGGGCTATTGTATGTAGAACTGAACGACGCCAAAAGAGAGATTGAGTCCATACTGCATGAGACTTGCAGGCCGTACTGTGGGTAGTGTAGCCGCCATAATTGTTCGCCACATCCAAGTCTACAGCCACCAGATAAGACCTTTTTTTGTAGTAAATTTTCTTTTGTGCAGCGTGAACCATTAATTTAAACTGTCTTTTGATAATCATTCTTGAACATTAAACAAAGTGGCTCACCTGTTATTTCCTCCTAATCATACACCTATGTAGGGTTCCTTCCAGGTATTTGCTGAAGCCAAGTAACCTATTTTACAAACTTATGAAGTGCCAAGTTAGTATAAATAGGCAGCACCATTTAAATTGTTTTTGTGTTTTCTTAACAATTGCGAAGTGTTATAATAAAAGTTTTTTGCGTAAAATTCAATCGGAGTGTAGAAGTTACTAGAATCTGGTAAAAGACTATACAGAGTTAGTTCAAAGAATAATAGCTTTTAAAAGTAAATTCCAGTAAGAAAGAGATTTTCTTGAAGTGAAATGATCAGTATAAAAAGTTTGTGCTTTAGTACCTAAGTATTTTAGTATATAAGTTGTTTATTATAGAAAATGCTTTTCTATATGTCCCCTCTAACAAATTTGTTTTTAGCTTCCCTGAGGTTATCTACTGGGCTGCTTCTCTTTCTTAAATGTAACGTATAAGGGTGCAGTAGTCAACATTGTTTAGGAGGAGTAATATTTACTTGAAGAACCAAATTCAACAGTAGCGAGAAAGTAGGCAAAATTCATACCTCTGCTTTTCCTATACTTCACTGTTCAATTTCCTGGATAATCTGGCGACCATTAGTGCATGTTCTGAACTTGGAACTGAGTTGTCCTAGCTTCAGTATAATATTATTCATACTGCGTTTCTACTTAACCGCTGGGTAAAATCTTAGTAAAAGAATTGAACAGTCTGATTTACTTATCCATTAGACACAACACACAGTCAGATCCTGCAAAAAGGGTAGCACTATTGATTAACTTTTCATATTAACAGGAATATTCTCCCCTAGTGTACCTTATTTGGAAACTAAACTAAAATTTTGTAAGAGGGTTATAAGTGGCTTCTCCCATAAAAGAACTATTTGTTCTGTTGGGGTATAGTATACGTGACAACATAGAGAAAAGTTTTTCTGTTATTTAGGTAAAAGTATAATAAATTACAGTAGTAGAGATAGGGTTAATCGTGACGACGGTGATAGGACTATTTGTTCTGTTGGAGTATAGTATATGTGACAACGTTGAGACAGGTTTTTCTGTTACTTAGGTAAAAGCATACTAAATTACAGTAGTAATGGTAGGGCTGTCACATCGACACGATCCAAGTGGTCCCTGACTTTTCAGTACTAAATTCCACTTTGGAATTTATAAACATCGAGCACAGATCAAGATTTTTTGAATTTCTAGAGGTGTTGTAGTAAGACTTTTGTTTCTAAAATTCATATTTTCCTCGAAAAGTTGAGAATGGTATCATATATGTGATATCTGTAAGGTCTTTTTGTTAAAAATTTTCAGTCACAACACAAGCACATCTGGAAGATCACATTTTTGATGCTCTTCTGTCTAATACTATGAATTCAACATAGGACTGAAGACTCCATTCCAGTGGTAGAGCGTAATGCATGGTTCAAATGGCTCTGAGCACATGGGACTCAACTGCTGTGGTCATTAGTCCCCTAGAACTTAGAACTACTTAAACCTAACTAACCTAAGGACAGCACACAACACCCAGAGCGTAATGCAGACGCTCCATAAGTTGTTCTGGACTTCTAATTGAGAGAGCCACAGTTACTCTTCCTACCGTATCATTACCCATTGTCGTCACCCGTAAATTGGCTTTGGTATCAGTAACTTTTTGTCTCGAGGAGTTTCTCTTGGAACATTTGAGTAGAATTCCTATTAGCTGCAAAACTGATGCTATCTCGACGTACTGCTTCGATTGTCTCTAAGAAGCTATGAACTGCTCTCGTTTTACTGACCCTGTCTTTATCAAAGGCACCAACATGGTCGATAGTCGTTTCTGCTTGACGTCCTCTTCTCTTTTTATCTTTAGCGATGATGGTTTCGAGACAGCGTTAACAACTGATGTTCCTGAAACTTCTGTAAATTACCTTTGATTGAACATTATTTGAAATGGGGGGTTCACCAATATGGCAAACTGGTCTGAGAAAAAAATTGTGGTGCCTGTACGAAAACAAGTAAAACGATACATGTGAGTAAAATTACCAGCAGTGAATGAATACTGGATTTTTATTTAACTCTTAATCTATTATTGACTAAATTAACGCGAAAAATTCATGTATAAAAGACTTACCGAATTACTGAATTTCATATTCACTTCTCTCTCGCCTTCTGTCTAGCAAAGATGCTCATCTTACTCAAGTAGTTGATGATGGACTGCATGCATGATCCCTGGCAGTCCTTTAAGCCTTTCGGTTGATCAAATACTATTTTTTTCGGGAATAGTAATTATATTTAAAGCTTTAGAACGTTTTCTGTGAAAAATGCAAAGATGATTTTGAACAAAATCTTTTTTTTTCGGTTATGAACATCCGACAACATTTCAGTTTATTATTATTATTATTATTATTTTCTAGTTGCCTCCATCGCTTCTTATTCTGGTATCCAGTCTCTCAGTTCACGTCAGTATTCGTGCTTTTGCCCTATA